>NC_089761.1:63199272-63314272 GCF_040412425.1 Macrobrachium rosenbergii
CTCTTTTTCTTGATGTCAACTGGAGAGCTTGGTTGCCTTCCCCGATGCCCTCTGCAGTGGTTTGTTGAGGTGCCTTTCCATCAGGTTTCTGGGTTTTCCGGGGACGCCCTTGCCTTCTTCCTGCGACCGGAGTTGTTTGAGGGGCTGCCGTATCCTGCAGGGGATCTTGGGGTCCGTCTTTGTTGCCCCCCTCCTCCAGGAATGCGGGTTTGAGACAATCTATTGACACCCAGTCTTCCCGCCCATGGATGGATATTTGGAATGCCTTCTTGTTCTTTTCCAGTACAAGGAAAGGGTTCCTGTAGGGCCTAGTCAAGGGTGGGCGTACAGCACCATCCCTGAAAAAGACGTGGTTGGAGGAGGATTGCCCTGGGGGCATGAAGGAGATGTTCTGTAGGTGAATGCCTTTTGGCAGGGGGCAAACTTTCCAACTCTGTCTTGGAGCCTCTGCATTCCTATGTTGTCCCTGTTCTCTGTGACGAGTTCTCCTGGGACTACCAGAGTCTCTCCGTAGGCTCTTTCTGCTGGGGAAGGGTCGCCATTGGCTCTGGGTGGGGTGGTCCTCAATCCAAGGAGGACCCAGGGCAGCTGTTACTTCCAGACTTCAGAGGAGCAACGAGCCACGAGGGATGCCTTCAGAGACCTGTGGACCTTTCCACCATTCCATTGGCTGCAGGGTTGTAGGTGGTGGTGCTGTGGTGAGTGGTCCCCATTAGACATACCAGGGCGGTCCACAGTTCGGACAGGAAAGCGGGTCCCCTGTCTGTCGTTATGTTGTCTGGGACACCGAACCAGCTGATCCAGCTGGAGAGGAGGGCTTCCCCGCATGCACTGGTGGAGCGGTTGACGGCTGTCAGTAGGTACCTGGCTCCTCCTGATGGGGGAAGAGGTCCTACTATGTCGACGTGGATGTGCCAAAAGTGTCTCTTTGGCTGGGGGAATTCACCCACCACCAATTCAGTGTGCCACCCACTTTACTTGTCTGACACTGCATACATTGTCTTGCCCAGGCCGTTGCATCTTTCCGTATGCTGTGCCAGACGAACTTCTCTGTCAGCAGTCTGGTGTCCTTTCTGGAGGGGTGGGATAGGCTGTGGATGATGTTGAAAACCAGCCCGCGTCTGGAGGTGGGTACCAAGGGGCAGGGGTGTCCAGTACTGACATTGCTCAATAATGTTGATCCTCCTGAACCGAAGGGCATGTCCTTCCACTTCAGCGACGTGACGGCTGTACAGTAGGCTTGGGTATCAGGGTCAGCGGCTTGTTCGTGGGCGAGGTTCTCATAATCGATCCTGAGCTGTACGGAATCGATCTCGATCCTCGAGAGGGTGTCAGCTACCGGGTTCTTCGTGCCGGGGAGGTATTTGATGGTGCAGGTGAACTCTGTGATGGCTGCGAGGTGCAGCTGCTGCCTAGAGGACCATGTGTCGCCCAGCTTCGTGAAGGCGTGGACCAGCAGCTGGTGGTCGGCCAAATTGTGGAGGGCGTCCCATCCAGGAGGAACTTGAAGTGCCATACTGCCTGGTATGCTACGAGGAGTTCTCGGTTGAAGGTGCTGTAGCAGGACTTGGTGGGGTTTAGCCTCCCACTGAAGAAGGCAATGGTCTGGGGTGCCCCTCTGATGACCTGTTCCAGAACTGCTCCACAGGCGACGTTGCTGGCGTCCATCATCAGCTGGAGAGGAGCACTGGGGTCCTGGTGGGCCAAAGATGTTGCTTTGGTGAGGGAGGCCTCCGTCAGGAGGAAAGCCTTCTGCTGGTCAGGCCCCACACTAAGGTCTTTGGACATCCCTTCAGGACCTCCGTCAGGGGGGCCATGGTGTGAGCAATCCCCGAGATGAATCTTCTTTAGTAGTTGACCATCCTGAGGAATTCTTGTACGGCCCTGATGGAGGTAGGGGTAGGGAGCTTCTCGACGGCTTCGACCTTCGACGACATTGGGCCGACACCCTCCAGGGATATCTTGTGGCCCAGGAACTCCACCTTCTCGACGCCGAAAATTGCATTTGTCAAACCTGATGATGAGGCCACTCTCCTGCGGGTGCTGCAGGACCCTCTGGATGTGTCGCAGGTGTTCCTTCCGGGATCTGGAAAACATTAGGATATCGTCGACGTAGCAGATGCAGAAGTCCAGGACCCCCAGGATGCTGTCCATCAACCTCTGGAAGGTTGCTCCCACGTTCCTCAGGCCGAAGGTGGAGAAGGTGAAGACATACGACCCGAAGGGTGTGCGATGGTGGTTTTGGGGATGTCCTCCAGAGCTACTGGGACCTGAAAATAAGATTTTAGTAGGTCCATTTTGGAGAATATCCTGGCCCCTTGGAAAGAGGCCATCAGGTCCTACATGTTTGGCAGGGGGTAGTGGTCCGGTTCTGTCGCCAGGTTCAGCTGCCTGTAGTCGCTGCAGGGCCACCAGGTGCTGTTTGCTTTCTGCACCATGTGAAGAGGGGAAGCCCATGGGCTGGGAGCCTTTTTGCATATGCCCATCCTTTCCATCTCTGCGAAGGCCTTTTTGGCCTCCCGAAGGCACTGTGGGGGAAGCCGTCGGAACTTCGTGTGCGTCGGGGGGCCCTTCGTCTTGATATGGTGGTATATCCCGTGTTTGGCGGGAGTCCCGGACATCTAGTGGAGCTCGGGTTTGAAGACCTCCAGGAACTCCTTCAGGAGGGAACCATACTGGTGGGGTGCGATGGAACAGATGGCAGGCTCCCTGGGGCCCGGCGACAAGGGCAGGGACTGGCATGACTGGGTGTCCATCAGGCATTTGTGGCTGAAGTCGATTGCCAGACTGAAGTGGGTGAGGAAATCCACCCCCAAGAGTGGAGTCCTGATGTCCGCGATGATGAACTCCCAGCTGTACCTCCAGCCAAGGATGGAGATCGACAGGAGCTTGGTGCTGTAGGAGAGGATGGGGGACCCGTTTGTGGCAGTCAGGCAGGTAGTCTGGTCCGGCGGTCGTCTGCAGTCCTCTCCTGAAGGTGAAAACACCAAATGCATGGCTCCAGTGTCAACCAACATCATCCTGCTGGAGATCGCATCGCGGACGCAGAACCCTACTGGTAAGGGGCTCCTGGGTATTTTTGTTGTTGCTGCCATGGCAGCCTGTGGGATTGGCCGCTGCTTCCATTTTTTTGAAGGGAAGAAAGGTCATGGGGCTTCGCACCTCTGGGCGGCTCTTCTGACCCTCCGGTGGAAGTAGCATAGCCCCGGCTCTTCCCTCTTCTGCTGGTGGGATGACCTTTTCTGCTCAATGGAACTGACGGGCTCCGTGGTGGGTTCGTCCGACAGGAGGCAGTTGGCAGAGTGTGTGGGCATGGTTGTCCACTTGGCTGACTTTATGGAGTCCGTCAGCTGTTGCGCCAACCTGATTAGGTCCTCAACCGGCAGGGTGTACGCATTTGTGATTTGCCCACGGACCTCCGGCAGTAGCTGCTGCAGGAAGATCTCCCTAGACAGACTGATTTCCTTTTGCCTGCCGCTGCTGTCAGTCTCAGGGAGGTGGAGAAGGTCCTGGGGGGCGTGCCATACTTCCAAGAGGTTTCCTTCCTGCCGGGTGTTGAGGGCGAGGTTGAGGGCAAGGGCAGCTCTCTCAGAGACCGGCAGGGAGTAGGTCTCGACGAGAGTGGATTTCAGTTCTTGGAAGGTGGCAGGGACCGACGTCATCATCAACCAAGGGGGCAATCTTATAAATCTCCTCTGGGACTGCATTAATGGTGATGTCCACCTTCAACACCTCATCAGTTAGACCTGCTATTCTAAATTGCCCCTTGACCCTGTAGAACCAAGAGGCTGTGTTTTCCCTGGAGAATGGCGGCAGCCTTATGTTAAGGGCCGTCTTTGGTTGGTCCATCAGGGGGGCCATCGCGTGGGAGCCCGGTGTGGAGGTGCGCGTGGGAGGGGTGGATAGGGAGGTGTCTGCCTCCAAGAGGTTCGCGGTAATTTGTATGTGGGTGGGAATGTCTCCGTTCATGCTCTCTTCGTGCTCTCACTTGGAGTGAGTGGGAACACTCACGCCAATGCACGCTGGGGGAGCGTGCCATTTGGGTCCGCTAATGCTTTGTTAGAGCACCGTAGTTAGCCCGTTAGGGGCGTGGATTAGGTTCATTGGGACAAGACTTAGTCGCCGTTTGGGTCCGTTAATGGCTTCCGGGAACCACTCTGGGGGTCACCACTGTGAGAGAGGTGCGAAATAATGAGCAGGGAGACAAGTACTGCTGACTTATTGATGAAAACTAGCTGCTTATCAAGCGGGATGCGGACGTCTGCGTAGTCCGCAGAGACCACTGGTGCAAAGATTTACAGGTGACCTGAGGTCAAATTAATTCCTTAAAAAACAGGACAGGTACATACAGAGAACATAGTGATAAACAGTGCCTGACATCCGACATAAAAAACTTGTCACTTGTACATAATACAATATTGCTTAGAAAGACAACATATACACAGTTTACAATTATGATAATAAATATATATTCCGCCTGACCTTAGGTCGGGAAAGGCACAGCAGAAAACGGGATGTTCTCCACAGAGAACACGTTGAGCGGGAACTTCACAATGTAATGATGTATGTATGTATCTATATGACCAGCCAGAGTGCTGGTACCACACGTCATCAAATGGCTCATAGTAGGCCTACATTCTACATACAATGTATATATACAGTATATATACATTATATATATATATATATATACATATATACATATATATATATATATATATATATATATATATATATATATATATATATATATATATACATGTGACCAACCACAATGCTGGTACCATAGTCTAAGAAATAGAAGGTCTGTTCACGCGCAGGTAGGCGGAGCTACACCTATGTCACGTGGCGAGGTGAGTAGAGAAAGACTCCAAAGGGAATGTTTATAAACCAAAAGA
The DNA here is from genome assembly GCF_040412425.1 of Macrobrachium rosenbergii. Classification (NCBI taxonomy): domain Eukaryota; kingdom Metazoa; phylum Arthropoda; class Malacostraca; order Decapoda; family Palaemonidae; genus Macrobrachium; species Macrobrachium rosenbergii. The sequence continues at coordinate 63,204,171 of NC_089761.1, forward strand.
TGTTAATTTTAATAACGGGATTTACCCAGTATTTTTGTAAACTTGTGATTAAGCAAAATGCAATAGTTTAACTGTTTTTAAAGGTAACAGAAGGGCAATAAAAGATTTATTTCATTCATAGAATATTGAACTTTACAATAACATCAAGAATATAATTAAGAAACAACTCCCGGCTGGTAGAGACGTAATTTCCTGTAATATTTACAACTGATATTTAGTACAGAAGAAACAAGAAAAAACAGTTATAACTGGTGACTTACGTTCAACTGAAAACAATTTATCATTACCCGTATGGTTAGGCCTAATCTTATGATTGGTGGTATCCGGTCAACTGCAGTTATTTTATTTACTGGGCAAAGAACAATGGAAATATTGCCGAGGTAGTATAAAAAGATTAAGTAGGTCAACCATTTACTCTCCAAAGGAAACTTTGATACTTTAATAACCTGACCTAAAGTTCATAATTGGTGGCATCCGGTCAACTGCAGTTATATTTACTGGCAGAGAAACAGACGAAATATTGCTCAGGAAGGCTACTATGTAAAATTTAACTAGGTGAAAATTTATTCGACAAAGGAAATTTTGGTATTTCAATTCCTTGGCCCAAAGTCCATAATTGATGGCATATGGTCAACTTAAATTATGCTATTTACTGTGTAAAGGAAAAAGAAACTTTTGCGCAGGTATTGCAAAAAGATTAACTAGGCCAACAATTTATTCACCAAATGGAATATTGGTATTTCAATTCCCGACCCAAAGTTCTAGTTTAGCAATTATCTTTCAAGTTTGACAACAGAAAAATTTCGTAAACCACGTTGATGATGATTGTTAGCCTTACAGGAAATCAGCTGGAATGTTCAGACGTTTAATTGTATAAAAATAAATCTAAAAAAGTTATTTACATTACATCTCCTCTTTCCTTGTACACCACCTAAAATCTAAAGAGAAAATCGTGACATCAAACCATTTGCAACATTTGATTATCAATGGTAATAGTAAGCATAGTAAATATTAAATGACAAATACATGTCATACTGTAAATGTATTAAACTATATAAACTGATTTATTATGAACAGTTAACTTTACTCGGATAGAATACCACTACATTTACTCTCTTGCCCTTTGTTGAACCGGTTGAGCTTCAGACTGTCATTCGATGGGAGAAATTCCAGGGCCGGCTGATGAAGAGTTAGAAATTTATTTCTGGTGATAGAAATTCATTTCTCGCTATAATGTGGTTCGGATTCCACAATAAGCATCTAAGTAACCAATTTAAAATAAGTCTAATCCTTCGGGCCAGCCCAGTTTATAAACTGGTAAACTCTCTCCTTGCACACCACCGAAAATCCAAATAAAAATCTAATCATTTGTATATTCAGTTATAAATGGTTAGAAAAACATAGTAACTATTAATAGCAAATATTTGTCACATTGTAATATATTAACAATATAAAGTGATTCATTAAGAACCATCGACTTCACTTCAAAAGTATGCCAAATTCTAAACTTGTACTCCGATGCTGGCAGATGCATTGTTGGTATTGCATCACTCTTTAATTATACTACTAGTGTCTTGGTATTGAGATTCCAAGTAATTCATAAGTAAGGTTCCTTGCGTAATCAGTTGATTCAAAATGCAAACTACAAACCCTCGAAGAATCTGCATTAAATTTGTCTTTTCTCTTGCACAGATGAATCCATTTCTTTTGGAGTTCTTCATTTTTAGGAAATTTATGAAAAGTAAGGTCAGTGTTTCGATCTGAACGGGAGTTACATCCATAGTGCACAAATATTCGGCATAGTGCTACTTTGACGATGACCAAAATACACGTGAATACACGATATAAAATCACGATCGCATTTACACCACCTCCTTTCTGCTATACTTCCTTGGCCTGGCTGACAGGTAGTAGCCCATCCGCTCGCCCCGTGACGTCATGCGCGAAGTTGGTGAATTTTGGGTCAGTTGGGACCTTTCAGACCATGGACGGTACCACAGGTCATCAAAGACCTTTTATATATAGACCATGGACGGTATATATACAGGTCATCAAATGGCCTCTGTAGTATATATACATTCTACATAATATATATATATATATATACATATATATATATATATATATATATATATATATATATATATATATATATATATATATATATATATATATATATATATATATATATATATATATATATATATATATATATATATATATATATACCAGCAACAGTGCTGGTACCATAGGTCATCAAATGGCTTGTAGTAGGCCTACATGATACATACAATGTAGAACAAATTTCTTTAAGTAAAATTTCGTACTATATTGTGTATTAATGAGCCAGTATAAACTACAGCATGTAAGAAAAAATGATTTAGATTATCATTCATTCAGATTTTAAAAATAGAACCAATATCAGTCACGCATTAAATGACAAGCTAATTTATTCCTCTGTGATTGACTGATTAATTGTGGGTTATTTGGCGTTACAACTACCAGGGTCACCGACGCCGTATACCTCTGTGAAATAATTCTCAAGAACATGTGCGAATGTAAAATTCCTCTGACAGTGATTATAATATTACTTGTTTTTTATTTCCTCTGAATATGATCCAGTTACTGAACACTAAAGAAACCAATACAATTAACATTTCTGATCCGCACTAAACTACTAACATTGGTTAGTCTAAAAAAATGAATAAAAAAATACTAAAAACCATGACTTTATCATTACTCCACATATACTATTGAGTCCTCAGGAAGAACACGGCGGAAATTTTAAAGCAGAAAAAGAACAGCACTGGAAACTTCCAATACGCATTATCGAGTAATGGTTATGGAAGACATGGCAACACTGTTTTACCGACGCTGTTTGAACTCTGATATTTTGACGCTAGAATTTGTGCGGCCTGTTTCCGCGTGGCCATTGTATCATTCGCTAGTGTAGTTGTGGTCCTCAAAACTGTAGTTTTCATTGCAAGGTGTCACACTAAGATCAGTGCTATTAGATACAGATTTTTAATTAAGTGCAACTTGTTCAAGAGTTATCCCCTAACTACCGTAGTGTACGTAGGAAAGAAACTTCCTGCGTGTAGCCTACCGTGGGCTACTTTTACACTTCTCCAAAATGAAGAGGTAAGCAGTTTCAGGGACTTTTTTATCAAAATACCGAGCGGTTACTTTTAGTATCATTATATATAAGACCGACATTTTGTGCTGTGTAACATATTGCCGTTACAGCGAGCCTCCTCCTGCTAGTTCTGAAGTGACTTCATGCTAGGCCTAACTTATGCCAGTAGCCTATGTAGGCTAGCCTAGGGTATTGGGCTAATGTTAACTTTCACCTGCAAGATTAGACCTATTTGATCATGTAGGCAAGTATGTTTTGGAGGTTAAAGTGCAGGACTCGGAATTTGTGGTTGAACTGTGCGCTTGAGGTGGCGGCCCATTCACTGTCAAATACGCAGGAGGCGACGTGGCCACCATGATTGGTCATCGGCTACACTGCAACTGATTAATATGAAGCTTTAGCTTGCATCAGAGAACCGTTCGGTCAATATGAGCGAAAGAGATTCGTGCATTGCCATTTTTCTTCTGGTTGAGATTGAAAAACTAAAAAAAGAGAACAAGATGTGGACAAAGGAATGGTTAAGGGAAAGGTCAAAACTTGCCCATGATTGCCTGTTGAGTGAGCCTGTGGGCTAGTGTCATCTCCTGAAGACTATACAAAGTTCCTTTAAATGGATCACGATACAGTTGCTACACTATTGACAGTGGTAGTCCCTGTCTCCTTAGTTGCACCTGGGTTCATTTCTTTGTTTTTTTTAGTAATTTCTTTGGTAGATCTAAGTAGTAGCACAGTGGCAATTTCCCTCTAACTTGACCTTTTTTACAGGTTTTTGGTTGCTAATTATGGATTTAGGTAATTCTAAGCCCGCTGTCCGCGGTGAGTAGCCTATGGCAGTTGACGTTTTTCTATAGAACTTTACCTGCTGAACAAGAATTTCAAGTAAAATTTTGTCAGTCGGCTGTAACTAAAGCGTAATTGACACTTGAAGACTGCACACCGGTACCGTGGGTCCCCTGCACTGGTGCATACAGCTCAATGGAAAATTACAGGTTAGCTGCAGCCGACGGGCAAAATGTTACCCTAAACTCATGCAAAGCAAGCAAAGCAAGGTAGATCTAAGCCGGCTGTCCGCGGTGGGCTAGGTTATGGCAGTCGACATTTTTCTATAGAACTTTACTTGCTGAACAAGAATTTAAAGTAATATTTTGTCGCTCGGCTGTAATTAAGCTGTAAATTACCTTAGAACTGTAGCCGACGGTAAGGTGGACCGGTTGGGAATCTGGGTCCTGGGTGGGTAAAAACACTTTCGAGAATAGCTCACGGTGAGGGGGACCCGTTGGGAATCCGGGGTTCTGGGTGGGGTAAATAACTTGGGAAAAGGTTTGGGCAACTTATTGTTGTATTTCCAGTTATTTATGTCACTTGGAACACGAAAAACAAGCGTAAAAATAAGTGGGAATAAATGGACAGCACGAGCCATTACAAAGGTACTTTTCACATATCACTACTACTGCTGATTCCAGGCCATGTCACGCATGCGCGGTCTTACAGGGGAGCTTTCGGTTCAACCAATGCCTCCAATTGAGAGAGTAGTTGGTGGGTTTTTGGCGGGTGGCTGTACCCAACCAATCACGTTGCAACGTTACCCCAACGTTACGTTTCACCCAGGTGGAGAATTTGGGGGATACATAAACTCAGTTACATGTATTCCTTTTGCTCAACTGTTTTATAACAGTTTCCTATACGTTGTAGCTTGTGCCTACAACCTTCTTCCAGCACTTTTCCGTTCACAAATATATTGACGTCTCTTCGCAACATGATTTTACCATAAATAACTTACAAAATTACTTTACATTTGTCGGCAGACACCTGAAGCATGTATATGGGGTAGGAGGAGAAGGGTCTTACAGGACGTTTCGCTACCACTTTCTCTCAGTGATGTAAGCCCTGTGGTTGGCGTGCGCAGCACAATATTACCGCTTGCCAGAGCATACGAGCCTGCCAGATTATTTTAAAAATGCGGATAAGGCGCGCAGCGCCGTTCCGCTACCCCAAAACTGAAAGCAGAAATACACTTTTAGCCCCCCCCAACTTCATCCTTCCTACCCTGTTCCAGTGCAGTTCACCGGCACAGTTCACTCACCCTTCAACCCAGCACGATGGCGGACGTGACTCCCAGAACCTCCTGCTCTTCTGAGCCTGTAACCAAGGGCAATTTGCCACTTACCTGTGCGAATTGCTTCCTTAGTTACAAGATTTCTCTTCTTATTACTCAGGGCATTATGAACGCCTTATAGAATTCTTGCAAGACCACGGCCTTTTGAGGAAACAAGCCATTTGCCCTCACTGTGGCAAGGAGTGTAGGCTTGACCTGCAGAAGAAGGCGTTCAGGTTATTAGTTACACTTTTACCTGTTGATTTTTACATCTAACTGCAATGCAGTTTTCAAAACTAAAGTGGGCTAAAATATTCCTTAAAGAGCTATACCATTGGTTGTGTACGTTCATTATATTTTCATTTTTTGAGGGTTGTAACAAGCAATTTGCTTTTTTCCCCTTACTTTCAGGTGTGACAGGTCGTATGCCCCACGCCAGAAGCAGAAGAGGAGGAGGTGCAATTACTACCCCTCATTGTTTAAGGGCACCTGGTTTTCTGGGTCCCTCATGGATGTTGAGACTGTCCTCTTCTTCACTTACATTTACGTTAGTGATTTCTTTAACTATAGGGTTGTGAGGACAGAACTAGGTTTAAGTGACGTAGCTATTAATGACTGGTCCAGCTACTGCAGGGAAGTAAGTTTTTTTTATTTATTTTTTTCAGTGGATGGTTTTGTGATCAACCTTTATTCACTTCCCTAACCGAATTTTTGGTTTCAGGTCATAGTAAATTGGTGTATCCGGCAGAAGAAGCAAATAGGTGGCCCAGGTACAACTGTTGAGATTGACGAAGCTAAAAGTTTGGTAAGCGCAAGTATAATGTAGGCAGGGTCATTGAAGGCCAGTGGGTTTTTGTGGTGTCTGCAGGCAGACTCGAGAGTTTTTGTGGTGCCAGTAGACAACAGAACTAGCGACTTTGCTTGCTGTCATCAAGGACTACATTGTACCGGGGACAACTATTGTATCTGATTGCTGGAGAGCTTATGACTGCCTGAAGGACGAAGGCTACACAAGACACTTAACCGTCAACCACTCCATGAACTTTGTGGACCCAGTAACTGGTGCTCATACAAACACTATTGAGAGGAGGTGGAGGGAACTTCGTGAGACGACGCCTAGGTACGGACGTAGGAGGTACAACTTCGTCGGGTATTTGGCAGTGGCATATTTTAAAATCCACTTCGATGACCCGAAGACGAGGCTCCACGCGTTCGTAAAGGCGGCGGCTGAGTTGTATCCTCCACCCCTTTAAGGTAAGGTTCCTAAACTATCTTCTTGATTATTAGGTAGTTAGGTCACCTGTGTTTTGGTGTTATTAGGTTTTAGTGCTTTTCACGTAGGTGCATTATTATTTTTTGGTAACTGTCATTTACCGCCATGTTTCAACATAACAGTCCTACGTCACTTTACCAACTTGTACCTTTTGTACAGTACCCCAACTTCCCCCTTTGCTGAACATATGGCTCCAGTGGTTACGTAACCCAAGATGGCGGATTTGTTTACGTTTACGTTTCTTCAACGGTCGGTCAACAAGCAACGGTTAGTGTGCAGTTGAGGTAGCCTGTGGCAGTTGACGTTTTTCAGTGTTGCTTTGCTTGCTTTGCATGAGTTTAGGGTAACATTTTGCCCGTCGGCTGCAGCTGAACTGTAATTTACCCTTGAGCTGTATGCGCCAGTGCAGGGGACCCATGTACCGGTGTGCAGTCTTCAAGCTTCAATTACGCTTTACTTGAAATTCTTGTTCAGCAGGTCAAGTTCTATAGAAAAACGTCAACTGCCATAGGCTACCTCACCGCGGACAGCGGGCTTAGAATTACCCAAAGCAACACTGAAAAATGTCAACTGCCACAGGCTACCTCAACTGCACGCTAATCATTGCTTGTGATCGGGGCGAAGAAACGTAAACGGTAAACAAATTCGCCATCTTGGGTTACCTAACCACTAGGGAGCCATATGTTCAGTGGGGGGGGGGGGAAGGTGGGGTACTGCACAAAAGGTGCAAGTCAGTAAAGTGACGTAGGACTGTTATGTTGAAATATGGCGGTAAATGACAGTTACCCAAAAAATAGTAACATTCCTACATGAAAAGCACTAAAACCTAATAACACCAAAACACAGGTGACCTAACTACTTAATAATAAAGAAGGATAGTTTAGGAACCTTACCTTAAAGGGTTGGAGGGTAAAATAGGCCACTGCCAAGTACCCGACGAAGTTGTACCTCCTACGGCCGTACCTAGGCGTCATCTCACGAAGTTCCCTCCACCTCCTCTCAATTGTATTTGTATGAGCATCAGTTACTGGGTCCACAAAGTTCATGGAGTGATTGAGGCAGTTAAGTGCGGATACAATAGTCCCCTACAATGTAGTCCTTCAGGCAGTCATAAGCTCTCCAGAAATCGCAGACACCACTGAAAAACCCACTGGTTGTCCCCTTGCGCTTGCCAAACTTTTGCTTCATCAATCTCAAATGTACCTGGGCCACCTATTTGCTTCTTCTGCCGGATACACCAATGTACTATGACCTGAAACCAAAAATTCGGTTAGGGAAGTGAATAAAGGTTGATCACAAAACCATTCACTGAAAAAAATAAATAAAAAAACTTACTTCCCTGCAGTAGCTGGACCAGTCATTAATAGCTACGTCACTTAAACCTAGTTCTGTCCTCACAACCCTATAGTTAAAAAAGTCACTAACATAAATGTAAGTAAAGAAGAGGACAGTCTCAACATCCATGAGGGACCCAGAAAACCAGGTGCTCTTAAACAATGGGAGGTAGTAATTGCACCTCCTTCTCTTCTGCTTCTGGCGTTGGGCATACGACCTGTCGCACGTGAAAGTAAGGGAAAAAAAACAAATTGCTCGTTACAACCCTCAAAAAATGAAAATATAATGAACATACACAACCAATGGTATAGTTCTTTAAGGAATATTTTAGCCTACTTTAGTTTTGAAAACTGCATTGCAGTTAGATGTAAAAATCAACAGGTAAGGTGTAACTAAGTAACCTGAACGCCTTCTTCTGCAGGTCAAGCCTACACTCCTTGCCACAGTGAGGGCAAAAGGCTTGTTTCCTCAAAAGGCCGTTGTCTTGGGAGAATTGTATAATGCGCTCATAATGCCTAACTAAGGTAGCAATTGACACATGTAAGTGGCAAATTGCCCTTGGTTACAGGCTCAGAGGAGCGGGAGGTTCCGGGGGTGACGTCTGCCATCGTGCTGGGTTGAAGAGTGAGTGAATTGTGCCGGTGAACTGCACCAGAACAGGGTAGGAAGGATGAAGTTGGGGGGACTAAAAGTGTATTTCTGCTTTGTTTTGGGGTGGCAGAATGGCGCTGCGCGCCTTATCCGCATTTTTAAAAATAATCTGGCAAGCGGTGATATTGCGCTGCGCACGCCAACCACAGGGCTTACAAAATATGTAAAAAAAAGGTTTCTGTTAACATCACTGAGAGAAAGTGGTAGCGAAACGTCCTGTAAGACCCTTCTCCTCCTACCCCATAGACATGCTTCAGGTGTCTGCCGACAAATGTAAAGTAATTTTGTAAGTTATTTATGGTAAAATCATGTTGCGAAGAGACATCAATATATTTGTGAACAGAAAAGTACTGGAAGAAGGTTGTAGGCACAAGCTACAATGAATAGGAAACAGTTATAAAACAGTTGAGCAAAAGGAATACATGTAACTGAGTTTATGTATCCCCCAAATTCTCCACCTGGGTGAAACGTAATATTGGGGTAACGTTGCAACGTGATTGGTTGGGTACAGCCACCCGCCAAAAAACTCACCAACTACTCTCAGTTGGAGGCATTGGATGAACCGAAAGCTCACCTGTCAGATCACAGCATGCGTGACATGGCCTGGAATCAGCAGTAGTAGTGATATGTGAAAAGTGCCTTTGTAATGGCTCACGCTGTCCATTTATTCCCCTTATTTTTACGCTTGTTTTTTGTGTTCCAAATGACATATATAACTGGAAATACAACAATAAGTTGCCCAAACCTTTTCCCAAGTTATTTACCCCACCCAGAACCCCGGATTCCCAACGGGTCCCCCTCACCGTGAGCTATTCTTGAAAGTGTTTTACCCACCCAGGACCCAGATTCCCAACCGGTCCCCCTTACTGTCAGCTACAGTTCTAAGGTAATTTACAGCTTAATTACAGCCGACCGACAAAATATTACTTTAAATTCTTGTTCAGCAAGTAAAGTTCTATAGAAAAATGTCGACTGCCATAGCCTAGCCCACCGCAGACAGCCGGCTTAGATCTACCTGGATTCATCTTCAATTTTTGTTGCACGAATGTAATTAACCTGTAATTAACCCCTGAAGTGCATCCAACAAGGAGTTTCCATACACGATCTTCACAAGACACAGCACGGTACGTCTGTTTGGAACAGTTCATATCCCATCTGGCAAGTGCAATAACTTATTAATGTATGGGTACTGCACCCCCCTGGGCCAGTACTAAACATGGCGAAGGGACATTCCATCCTCCCGATGCCAGTACTTAACACGGTGAAATGCATTTAACTCCCTTCTGTTGGTGAATGGCTCCCTCTCGTTTTTCCCCTCCAGAGGGCGCCTCCCCAACGTAAACATGTCTGCTCTGTTTCTCTCCTCCCCCACCCAAAACCCCAAATTCCCACAGTCCCCTTTACTGTTGAGTAGTGTTGGGGACAAATAACAGTTGGCCGACAACAAACAGACTTGCCGCCAGTATCAGAAGCCCTAAAAGTGTAGAAAAACCGGTTTCCAGTGTAAAAACAGGTGCAGAGCTAATACTGAGAATTACCACTTGTTATAGCACTCAGCAGTGAGGTTTCTCTTTTTGTATTTCTTGCTCTTAATCTTCCAAAGGGTGGAAATGATTTAGGCCTATAGAGTTCAGTGAACTTGAGCCAAAACTCTTGGTATTCATTAACGAAAGCCATGACTGTGATCGCTCGATTGAGCTTGTGTGATCAGCAGTCGCCATACACTCGTCCATCATAGGCCTAATGGAAAGACTTAATGTTAGGTGGAAAAGTATCAAACACGTTCATCATTCTTCAATCATGTTGGCCAACTTTTCAAACACACCCATATATTCTCAACTGTATGATCAAATGCCATGATGGACATACTGTATGTGTATGATAGTGAATGGGCTGCCTTCACGTGGTGGCAATGAAGATAGGCTAGGCCAAGGTTGGGTCAAGTTAGTTGTGGTGGTTTGTAAAACTGGACGTGACACAGTATCCAGGCCTATTTGAAGAATGAAGGTTAGTGAACCAAAGGTTCTGTCCCTACTGTCCAGGGTCAGGGCATTCTTGGGTAGGTTAGGAAGGACAAGCTGTTACCCTATGGACTGGATAACAGTTGGTTAGGCCTAGGATCTTTCACCTTACTTGTTGAAGATTCCAGAGTTTGTTTGTGTTTCAGAAACGCTGGTTTGTTCTTATAAAAGTACATACTGTTGCCTTTTATGTAGGAGGTTTCCTCAGCACAAGCTGGGAACAGCATGCCGAATCTTGATGAGAACCCTACACCCTACACACTTAGCCAACCCTTAGCCATTATTATTTTCTTCTGCAGTTAGGGAGTGTAGGTGCTGTTTCTGTCTTGAAGTGGAAGCTGTTTTCCTTCAGTATTTGTGCTGTTCGATTGTTTTTGCTTGGAGGAAAAGAAAAGTGTGTGTAACATGAATATGTAGCTGCTTTATTCCCAGTTTTGTTGTTTGTTAGAGGAGATCCTCTACCCCTGATGCACTGTGGTGAGTGTGCTGATTGGTCACCACATTGGAATTGAATTGGCAAGCTGCTAAGGAAGGCCGCAAGATGTTTTGCTGGTGCTTTTGAGGTATCCGGGATTATTCTGCCTTTGGTATGACTGGATCATTTCAGCTTTTTCGTCCTGGGCTGCCTTCCTCTCCTTGTTTATTCTTCTGTGGTTTAGGCTGAGGGGTATGTGCATGATGGAAGGTGACCAATGCCTGTCCTGTTCAGGTGAGACAGCGGTGTGTGTTCATGGTTCACCACCACCAATTTCTGCCATAGGTAGGAGATGCCTGGGTAATTCTAAGGAAGAGCCCCACACAGAGATATTGGTTATTAATAATACATATTGCAATACACTCCCTGAACACCTGAATTAGCCCTTGGTCACCTACCAGCCCGAACTACATCCCCATAGCTTTTACCCACTAATAAACTGTCAGTGTTACCAATGCTTACGGGAAAATCTTGTCAAATGAGTTACCTGAAGTACCGTTGGCAACACTGCTGCAAGTCCCGGCCGAGTGAGGCCGAGATCCCCAATTGCATTTTGTTCACCATGCTGTGTGGGTGTGTCCCACATCAGGCGAACTTTTGGTCATTTAGCCCGACCCCCATTTAAGAATTTGGACATCAGATCATGATTTGGACTGTTTTCAACGCATTTTCTCCTGGATGGATACTTTATTGACAGGATTTGGAACTTCTCTCCCGAATTTGACTTTGGGATCGGTACTTTGGACTCGTTTGGATAAGTCAAACAAGACGACGTCGCCGTCTGCTAGCGCCGATGCTTCCACTTTGTTTACATCTTCGACAACAGAGCCTTCTTCTGCTGGAGATGCTGACGCTCATCGGCCCTACACGTCCTGCAAGCGTAGGATGAGTACCCTCAAACACGATTGACATTCTGTTTGTATTTTATGCAGGAAGTTATGGTGTAGTATCAGTCAGATAGGCGGTGAGTCTCGGTCGGTAGATCAGATGGAAGAATTATTCAAAAAGTTATAGGACAAGTTACTAGCTGAGTATGTCTAGTCTATTTTTCTAGCTTTATAACTAAATTAATGGAAACTAGAGATAAGGACAGTAGTAATAGTGCTGCAGATACTAATCGTTCTATTTCAGCTCACCTGCCTGTTCCAGAACCAGCCCTAACGGGTGACGGGGGTCATGGAGAACCGCAAACCTTGAAGGTAAGATCTGCAGGACCCCCCGGCGCGGAGCAGGCAGCGTTGGCAGCAGATTTCCCCCTTCCCTCTAAAAGCGTAAGTTCTAAGGTGGATTTAGAATTAGGAGTCACTCAGAAGGGTAGGAATTCTAATTTGGGAAGTATTCAGGAAAAGTAGTTGAACGTGGTCTTCTTTGGGTTCAGGTTTGGTTGGGGTCACTAATGTTTAGGTCTCTCATTTAGATCAATCATTGGGTTTATTTCCTGCTTCGTGCTCTGTGCAACAAAGGTTTCCAGATCTGTGGAGGGTCGTTCAGCTTTGGTTTCTGATGTATCTGGTTCTGAGTTTTTGTTTCCCTTGAATACTCCTTCTTCGAAGGTTCCTTTTCCTTTTGGGGGTTTTAAAATTTCTTTCGTCTTGCGATGGTGGTAATTCTGGTGATCGAGTTTTTCCAATATTCATGATCATGTATTAAAGAATTTTTTGATTTGATAATGTCTATCAAGATTATCAGGGGCGGGGGGAACAGAACCAGTCTATTTTCTTTGAAATCTATGGCCTCTTTGGCCGTTACGGAATTTTCCCGTTTTTCCCCTTTTTCTTCTAAGCCTTCTTCCATTGCCCTTCTCAATCTTCTTTTCAATCCGCTCTTTGGAGGGCTCTCGGGGTCTTTGTTGCGCATCCTATTTTCTTGGCTTTTAACTCAGCAGAGTAAGGGTTTCTTGCTTCAACCCTGTATATTAGAGCTCAGCAGCCCCTCTCTCTCTCTTCGGGGTTAAGGGAAGGGGTACTTTTTACGGATCCGTCATCTTTATCACCTTTTGCAAATCCGGTAGTTTCTCAGGCATCCGGTCTAGTTGCTTCTCAGGTGTTTGTGGAGGCGTCAGCAACTCCTTATTTCATTCTTTACGGGTTCCTAACTGTAATGTATCCTCCATGATTCTTGCTGATGCTACGGCAATCGGCAATTCGCCTGCGCCAGCGTTCAGTGTATCAGCACCGATAGTTTCCTAACTGTAATGTTTCCTCCGCGATTCTTGCGGATGCTACGGCAGTTGGTGATTCGCCTGCGCCAGCGTTCAGTGTATCAGCACCTATAGTTTTTGCAGTCTTTCCATTCTCCATGATAGTTGGTAACTACCGTCTTCTGTTACCTTCAGTTTTACGTAGTAACTTCCCCTTCAATACTCCTTTGAGTTCGGTCCGGTTGGAACCTTCTCCATCTGTCCAACGTCAGCGTTTGGCGCTCAGGTGGTTACTCCGAGTGTGGCTTGTTCCTTCTTCCCTCCTTTGGCTTCTTCTTTCTCAACTTTCCGGCAGGTTTTCTCTGTCCCTCTGTCTAGGCATCCATGTTGGTTCAGGGTTGATTCCGGGTCTTCAGTTCCAGATTCCGATTCTCATGCGTTTTTGCTACATCTGGATTTGAGTGGTTTGGGTGTTGCGGCCTCTTCGCGCTCAGGAGTGGGCGTGGTCCGCCCAGGTGTTGCGTCATCCCTGTTGGGTGGTGCGGGGTTTGCGCAACCTACTTTGGTGCCTCCAGTATGTTCGCGATTGATACGTCAGGTGTCCGTCTCACGCACCCAGGTGTAGCAAGTTCCAGGGTTTTAAGTTCGGCATTTGCTAGGGATCGGCCTGCCTCTTTCCTGTTCCGGCTCGGTTGGACCATTCCGACAATCCTCCGGCTCGGTCGGACCAGTCTGACAATCCTCTGGCTCGGTCGAACCAGTCCGACAAAGATTGTTCATTTGAAGAAGAGGATCCGGTACCGGATATTAGTTCTCCTTCAGCCAGTGAGAATGAGTATAAGCGGATGGTAGACTTCATCCTCACTTATCCTCATCCAAGGTTCCGGAGGAGCCTACACTACCGAAGCAACGATGTTCGAGTCGCTATATGCGACAGAACCGGTAGTTGCTCAAACAAGATGATACTCCCTCCAGTCCGGTACTGCCTGACACCTCATCACTTCGGCGTCAATAAGGCTGGCATACCAGGTTAACATGCTGCCTGACTGTACAACAATCTTTGGCAGAAGAGGAGGGGCTTCTTTTGAAGCTTCCGCCTCACTATCTGGACATTCGGAGGGGGTTCTGTTGAGGGCGCCTTTTGCGCTCTGCAACAGTCTTTAGGGAGGAGGATATCTCCTCCATGGTCTAATTCGTGTAGCCGCCGTCAGCAGTAGCGTCACAGCAGGCTATTATTAGTGTGGCTGCTCTGGGTTCAAGGGATGTGGCCAGCATAACAAACTTGTTGCTTCTAACTTATGTCTCCAGTGTCGGCAATTATGTATCGTTGAAGGTACAGAATGTTGAGTAGAGGGAGAATGTTCTCTCTCTCTCTCTCTCTCTCTCTCTCTCTCTCTCTCTCTCTCTCTAATTCCAGGGTCTTGTGTCTCCGCATGCTTTCTCTTCAGGTATGTCTCTGGAATCGCTGGGACTTCCACATCGAGAATGCAGGTATAATCTGGAACGATTCTTGCTTGTCGGATCAAGTCAGAAGAAGTGCATCTGACATCTGGAAGGTCTATAGTCTCCTCCTTCCTGACGTTCATCTGTACTCAGATGCCTCATATCAAAGTTGGGGAGCAACCTTGAAGGAACCCAGGCTTCGGGCCTCTAGAGGGATTGGGAACGAGAGGAGTCATAACCTTCGGGAACCTCAGGGCTGTAAAGGAAGCCCTCAGGTGTTTCTCAGTCCTAGTGCGCAACACAGTAGTGGGTCTGCTTTGCGACATCGTAACTGCTGTGTCGTATCTGAGAACTCGGGGGGAACAAGATCATTAGAACTTAGAGGTGTATACTTTCCGCCATTTGGTCTCATTCATCAGGTAATCAGGAATTGCGGTAGTGTCAAGACGTCTATGAGACTAGCTGTTGCTGGCTCTAATGCCCGCGGTTTCGGAATTCCTGATGCTCCTTACGGAAGTTCCGATGTTCCTCCTCATGCGGAAGATCTTTTAGACAACCGCATTTTCACTATTATCATCCAAACTCTTGCGTGATGAACCTAGTTGCGGGCGACTGCCAAGCAAACAGCTAGACAGTCCAGACACTCTGAAGCCAGTGTTTCTCAACCAGTGCGCCCACCAGTGCGCCCGGGCGCACTGGTGCGCCGTGGAAGGTAGCCAGGTGCGCCTCAAGATAACAAAAAATTTAATTTATGTAAATGTTTATATTTTAAAATTTTGATTTTCATATATTTTAGAGACATCAAGTATGTGTTTTTAAGTCTGAGTCAAGTCTTTGCCACTTGACATTCTGAACTGGAAAGTAAATTCCTTAATGGCTTCATTTTCAAGAAGCAGTGGATAATCCTTTCCCCTTTCCTTTCTTTGGGGATTTAAATTTGTCTTTACTCACCTCTCTCTCTCTCTTTCGAAAACAAAATAGATATTGTTTATAATTCCGTCTCCTGCTAATCTCCTTTTGAAATGTTAGCCACAAATGACAACCGGTAAAGGCCAGTGACTTCACCATATGGTAAACAAAAAGGACAAAGTTGGTACCAAATTTCCCCTGAGGTCAGTTGGTAATAGATGATAGAATTAAGTAGGACTAAACCAAAATAAAGTATTCCAGGTTGGTGACACATAATCCAGGTTAATAACTTCACCATGTGGTGAATGACAGTTCAAAGGGGTTCATAATTCGGGACAATGACCTCTTTGTCCAAAAATGCGAAGTCTTCTGCGATTGTGGTCAAGTTTGAGTAGGCACCCATGTGCTGCTACATTAATTTTCAAAGTTTTCGTTCAAGACACTCGGTGAAGTATAGTTGTTTTTTTACATATTTAAAAAATAAACTACCCATACAATGAATAGATTTTTAAAGAAGAAACGCGCCGGTGAAGAACTTGATTCTAATAATGAAACTATATCGAGTGACATGAAGCGTCCAGCCAAGAAAAATAAGAGCAGACCCATTCGCAAACACGACAGAAATTGTTCAAGTTATGGCTTCCTTCACATGGGCTGGAGATGAAAATCAGCCTCAGCCAATGTGTTTGGTTTGTAGATGCAAAATGTCAAACGAGTCGATGCTTCTTAGTAAATGAAGCAAGCATTTTCAAACATCACACTGCAATCTTCAAGGAAAAAACATACCTAAGTTATTTCAAAAGATGACTTGATCAACGCTTTCAAAAGGAGAGCAACGGTGTCTGAGAAAGCTCAAATCGCTTCTTAGGAAATATCGGAAATGACAGCTGTAAAAATGAAGTCGCATACTCTCGCTGAATCTATTATTTTGCCCGCTTGTAAGAAGATGGTGAAGACTATTTCAGCAGACAATTTAGAGAAACAGATAAGTAAAATTCCATTATCAAATGATAGTGTTCAGAGGCGCATTCTAACAATATTGAAGAAAATGTTTGCTGTAATAAACTTCAGGATTCATACTGTGCACTCCAAGTTGATGAACCAACTGACATAGCCAGCATAACACAGTTGCTTGCCTTTATTTGCTTTAGTGATGGGGAAACTATAGTAAATCAGTATCTTTGTTGCAAAGAACTGCTTACCACTACTACAGGCAAAGATATGCTTCATAATTTAAATCATTCTTTTGAAAAATGGAACTTATCGCGGAAGTCGTGTGCCGGGGTTTGCACTGATGGAGGTCCATTAATGACTGGTTCTACTGAAGGTCTTGCATCGTTTGTAAAGCAACCCCATCCCAACTTTATAATAAATAATTTTTTATTGCATAGAGGCGCCCTGATGGCAAAAACATTTGGTACTAAATTGAAAGAAGCTTTTGATCAAGACCAAGAGTTGCTGAAATGGTAAAGCTCGTGTATTTGAGCTACTTTTTGAAAACATGGATTCACAACACACACGCTTACTTTTGCACACACAAGTTCTATAATATCAAGAGGCAAAGTACTCTGAACTTCGTCAAGAACTGTTGGGATTTTTTGAGAAAGAAAATAAAAGTAAATTCTTTTAACTTCTGATATGTGAGTTTTGGACTTCAAAAATGAGATATCTGACCGAAATGTTTCAGCACTTGAATAATCTGAACGTGTCCATGCAAAGTGGAAATGAAAACCTTCTCTCATCATAGGTAAAATTCAAGCATTCAGAAATAACCAGCAGTATGGAAAAGAAAAGCTAGTTTAGGCTGTTTGGAAATGTTTCCTTTGGACCAAGAAAGGCCATTCAGATAATTCATTCCTTTAATAGGGGTCACTAGCAATTCTGGAAGGTAATCTGAACTGGGCATCTGATTGAGATTCGCAACCCTTTCTTTGACATTTCAACTGATAGCTGGCTTTTAGTTAACTTGAAGAGGAGAACTGGCTACCATATCTACTGATGCGTGACTTAAAGTCAAGCAGAAGGAAGTGCCCATCCCAGTCAGTTTTGGATTTCAATCAAGAAGAAGATGCCTTCAATAGCTAGAAGATTTGGCTGTTTGCTGCGATTTATTCACATTGTCTCCCTGTGAACAAGGATTTTCTCTACCAACATTAAATGTAAAAAACAGATCAATACTAAATCCATTGATGAAGAGATGAGATTATGTCTATTATAAGGCCAAAATTTAGAAGTCTTTGAGAAATCTCATCAAGCGCGTTTCAAGTTCAGATACTTAAAAATATCTTAAAACTAAATGGTGGATTTCAGGTTCAGCTTTATCATTATCTTATTTTCAAATTTCATGACTAATTTTCCATATTAAAATCAAAGATGCGCCCCAGAAGTGTTGGTTTCATGGGGGTGCGCCCTCAGGTAAAAATGTTTGAAACACTGCTCTAAAGCTATGTCTAGACAGTGTTTCTTTCAACAGAAGTCAACCAGTAAGCTTTACAGGTCAACTTTGACATGGGAAGTCTGTCTCATGGGAAGGTCATTCCATTTTAAGCCACTTGCAACAACAAATAGCTGGTTTTCTTTTATTCCTTCAGAAAATTCAAGATTCTTCCATTTTCGGCTATTGCGGGCTACCCGCTCAACACTTTGCGGTACATTTTCTGTCTCCCAAAAATTCTAGTAGTAAGGTCTTCTTTAACTTGTTACGTTCCATAAGGCTTCTCCCTCGTGAGATTTGTCAAAGTTCTAACGTTAAGATAATTGGTTAGGTGTTTTATTTCTTTCTTTTCGGCTTTAGCTGCAGATAAAAAATGTGACTTGGAAAGTTTCTAGAGGCTGGTTTCCTAGGCGAAATGATGGTATTTCTCTTCTTCAGGAAGTCGTGGCCGAGGCTAAAATTCTGCTTCGTTCGTTTGAAGTTTCTTTATCTGCAAATTATTCCGGTTCCGGCATCCAGCGGGTATGTCTTTATGTCCGATCGCGAATATTTATCAAAGGTTGATAAACTCGTCCACTTCTGTGTACTTCTTGTCTCACCGCCAGGAATCCCTTCCGTCCGCTGTCGAAGGATGCGATTAGTTTCTTTTGGAGAAAGGGTTCCTGGTTCCTGGTTCATAAGTGCTCACTACACAAATACAGTTGTGGGCACACTTCACGATTCTTGTGTGGTGCGAGGTTTATGCCCTTGAACGCAATTTAATTTGACGTGACATTATATTTGATATTTAACAGATTTTTTTTTTCCATTACCGCACAGTATTCGGAGTATGTCCACTTCATCTTCCTTTCTAAGGAATGGTTCAGAGTTCTATTCTGGAGGTAGTTTACTTGCGAGTCCATCTATGTTTTCTTCCTTCACTTAAGAGGCGTTCAATTCGCCCACCGCGTATAGTAGCGAATTCTCCTATCTAGGGTGCGTTCAATTAGCTGAGGTGATATCAGTTTGAAGACTCGGAAGGTTATTCACTTAGTCCACGTTTAACGGCGAAGTCTATTATCTAGGGTTCGCTCATTTAGCTAGGTAGTATTCACATAGTGTGGTGATTATTAGGTAATTCCTTCTAGGCTTTAGAATCTTAAGCAACAGTGATAGTATAATCACATGAACTTAAGTTTAGTACATCTTAAGTATCCTAGTCTTTGATAGTTTCCCTACGAGAGTCCAAAGAGGTGCTCTCGTAGGCTAGCCTAGGATGTTTCGTCGGCTCTGGGATACTTCTGTGCTTGTCAGCCTTTGCCACAACCTGCAGGGCGGAGGTCATTGGTTCGGCACACTGCCTCATTCCCTCCTTAATAGTTAGGCTCTGAATAGTCTCTTGGGAGATGCGTCGTTCTCCTTTTTTACATGAAAGTTATTCTCTTAGTCCATGTTTATGCTAACCCTTCTATACGTGGAGTGCGTTCATTTAGCTAAGGGTACTCTCTTGGTGGAAGTTCTTAGGGCGGCCACTTGGAAGTCGGTGTCGGTTTTCATGACTTTCTACCTAAGGCGTTGATTTTCTTCAAAGAAGAATTTCTCGCATGGTCCCTTTGCGACCACCAACTCGATCTTATAATTAAACGTAGTAATGTTAAGGGTAGGGGGAACTCTAGGTAATGAATGTAGTCTGAGGAAATTTGGAATTTTTGATTCTCTGTAAGTCGGGGTTCATAGTGAGAGTATTAAGTTTGGCGTTAGTACTGTGAAGATAGGCAGATCCAGTGGACAGGTTTGGTTTCTTCAACTCTCTGCGCCAGACATCGGCGGCAGCGGACAGCGAAGAACTTCCGAAGATCCTGCACACTCAACTTCTCCTCCCATACGCGAGGCTACAATAGCCCACATGGGAGGTTCTTCATTTCCATACATAAAATTGCTTTGATTAGCCATGGGAGGAGGTTCATCGTACCCCTCCATACATGAGAGTGCTTTGATTAGCCCACATGGGAGGTTCATGACCTCCACTGTCATGGGAGGCTGTGCATTAAAATATCATATTCACAACACACACGCTTACTTTTGCACACACAAGTTCCATGGCTATCAAGAGGCAAAGTACTTGAACTTCGTCAAGAACTGTTGGGATTTTTTGAGAAAGAAAATAAAAGTAAATTCTTTTAACTTCTGATATGTGAGTTTTGGACTTCAAAATGAGATATCTGACCTGAAATGTTTCAGCACTTGAATAATCTGAACGTGTCCATGCAAAGTGGAAATGAAAACCTTCTCATCTACCGACAAAATTCAAGCATTCCAGAAATAACCAGCAGTATGGAAAAGAAAAGCTAGTTTAGGCTGTTTGGAAATGTTTCCTTTGGTTCAAGAAGGCCATTCAGATAATTTCATTCCTTTAATAGGGGGTCACCTAGCAATTCTGGAAGGTAATCTGAACTGAGCAATACGATTGGATTCGCAACCCTTTCTTTGACATTTCAACTGATAACGCTGGCTTTTCGTTAGCAGAAGAGGAGGAGCTGGCTACCATATCTACTGATCGTGACTTAAAGATCAAGCAGAAGGAGGTGCCCATCAGTCAGTTTTGGATTTCAATCAAAGAAGAAGATCCTTCAATAGCTAGGAAAGTTTTGGCTGTTTTACTGCAGTTGTCCACATTGTCTCCCTGTGAACAAGGATTTTCTCTACCAACATTAAATGTAAAAACAGATCAATACTAAATCCATTGATGAAGAGATGAGATTATGTCTATTACATATAAGGCCAAGATTCAGAAAATTGCGAAATCTCATCAAGCACGTTTCACGTTCAGATACTTAAAAATATCTTAAAACTAAATGGTGATTTCAGGTACGACTTTATCATTATCTTATTTTCAAATTTCATGACTAATTTTTCCATATTAAAATCAAAGATGCGCCCCAGAAGTGTTGGTTTTTCGTAGGTGCGCCCTCAGGTAAAAATGTTTGAGAAACACTGCTCTAAAGCTATGTCTAGACAGTGTTTCTTTCAGCTTGAGAAGTCAACCAGTAAGCTTTACCAGGTCAACTTGACATGGGGAAGTCTGTCTCGTAAGGAAGGTCATTCCATTTTTAAGCCCGCCATAACCGAAATAGCTGGTTTTCTTTTATTCCTTCAGAAAGTCAAGATTCTTCCATTTTCGGCTATTGCGGGCTACCGCTCAGCACTTTGCAGTACATTTTTCTGTCTCCCCAAAAATTTCTAGTAGTAAGGTCTTCTTTAACTTGTTACGTTCCCTCGGGCTCCCTCGTGAGATTTGTCAGAAGTTCTAACGTTAAGATAATTGGTTAGGTGTTTTATTTTTCTTTCGGCTTTAGCTGCAGATAAAAAAATGGGCGAGCTTCGGAAAGTTTCCTAGCCTGGTTTCCTAGGCGGGAAATGATAAGTATTTCTCTTCTTCCGGAAGTCGTGGCCGAGGCTAAAATTCTGCTTCGTTCGTTTGAGGTTCTTTATCTGCAAGTGTTCGGTTCCGGCATCAGCGGGTATGTCTTTATGTCCGATGCGAATATTTATCAAAGGTTGATAAACTCCGTCCACTTCTGTGTACACTTCTTGTCTCACCGCAGAATCCTTCCCGTCCGCTGTCGAAGGATGCGATTAGTTTCTTTTGGAGAAAGGGTTCCTGGTTCCTGGTTCATAAGTGCTCACTACACAAACACAGTTGTGGGCACACTTCACGATTCTTGTGTGGTGCGAGGTTTATGCCCTTGAACGCAATTTAATTTGACGTGACATTATATTTGATATTTAACAGATTTTTTTTTTCCATTACCGCACAGTATTCGGAGTATGTCCACTTCATCTTCCTTTCTAAGGAATGGTTCAGAGTTCTATTCTGGAGGTAGTTTACTTGCGAGTCCATCTATGTTTTCTTCCTTCACTTAAGAGACGTTCAATTCGCCCCACCGCGTATAGTGGCGAATTCTCCTATCTAGGGTGCGTTCAATTAGCTGAGGTGATATCAGTTTGAAGACTCGGAAGGTTATTCACTTAGTCCACGTTTAACGGCGAAGTCTATTATCTAGGGTTCGCTCATTTAGCTAGGTAGTATTCACATAGTGTGGTGATTATTAGGTAATTCCTTCTAGGCTTTAGAATCTTAAGCAACAGTGATAGTATAATCACATGAACTTAAGTTTAGTACATCTTAAGTATCCTAGTCTTTGATAGTTTCCCTACGAGAGTCCAAAGAGGTGCTCTCGTAGGCTAGCCTAGGATGTTTCGTCGGCTCTGGGATACTTCTGTGCTTGTCAGCCTTTGCCACAACCTGCAGGGCGGAGGTCATTGGTTCGGCACACTGCCTCATTCCCTCCTTAATAGTTAGGCTCTGAATAGTCTCTTGGGAGATGCGTCGTTCTCCTTTTTACATGAAAGTTATTCTCTTAGTCCATGTTTAGCCGCTAACCCTTCTATCGTGGGTGCGTTCATTTAGCTAAGGGGGTACTCTCTTAGTGCGGAGGTTCTTAGAGGCGGCCACTTGGAAGTCGGTGTCGGTTTTCATGACTTTCTACCTAAAAGACGTTCAGTTTTCTTCAAAGAAGAATTTCTCGCATGGTCCCTTTGCGACCACCAACTCGATCTTATAATTAAACGTAGTAATGTTAAGGGTAGGGGGAACTCTAGGTAATGAATGTAGTCTGAGGAAATTTGGAATTTTTGATTCTCTGTAAGTCGGGGTTCATAGTGAGAGTATTAAGTTTGGCGTTAGTACTGTGAAGATAGGCAGATCCAGTGGACAGGTTTTGTTTCTTCAACCTCTTCTGCGCAGACATCGGCGGCAACGGACGGCGAAGAACTCGAAGATCCTGCACACTCAACTTCTCCTCCATACATGAGAGGCTACAATAGCCACATGGGAGGTTCTTCGTACCCCTCCATACATAAGAGTGCTTTGATTAGCCACATGGGAGGTTCATCGTACCCCTCCATACATGAGAGTGCTTTGATTAGCCACATGGGAGGTTCATCGTTCTCCACTAATCATGGGAGGCTGTGATTAGTCACATGGTAGGTTGGTTTTTTATTTTTTGCTACTCTCTATCCATGAGGAGGTTTGAATACCACATGAGAGGTAGCTCGACTCAGACCCTCCATAAATGAGAGTGCTTTGATTAGCCACATGGGAGGTTCATCGTTCTCCACTAATCATGGGAGGCTGTGATTAGCCACATGGGAGGTTCATCGTTCTCCACTAATCATGGGAGGCTGTGATTAGCCACATGGTAGGTTGGTTTTTATTTTGCTACTCTCTATCCATGAGGAGGTTTGAATACCACATGAGAGGTAGCTCGACTCACAGTACCTAGACATGAGACTGACGTCGGGGTTACGCTCTCTACAGACATTCTCACCTGCCGAGTGGGATAACCAGGTGAGGATACATTCATTTATACAGAGTAGGTGAATAATGAGTTACCTGCTTTCCCTGTTGGCAGGTCAGGCTGAATTAGATTGATCCCACTCCACTAAATTTTGTTAATCGCGCATTCAGGTGTTCAGGAGTGTATTGCAATATGAAGTTTTCATAATAAAACTAATATTGTAATACTTACCTGAACACCTGAATGATTCCCACCCTCCTCCCCACTTCAATTTGAATAGTGGATAACGCAGTTGGGGATAACCGTTGGCAGTGTTGCCAACGGTACTTCAAGTAACTCATTTGACAAGATTTTCCTGTAAGCGTTGGTAACGCTGACAGTTTATTACCCACTTAGTGGGTAAAAGCTATGGGGATGTAGTTCGGGCTGGTAGGTGACCAGAGGCTAATTCAGGTGTTCAGGTAATTATTACAATATTAGTTTTATTATGAAAACTTCATTTTTTTACAGAACTATAAAGAAAATGTAATGATTACCAAGAAAATTGATGATCAAGTATGCCTCTCATATGGATGCTCTTTAAATTTTTGCAAGTGTTTTGTTTGTCAACACTTAAGCAGATCAAGCTCCCATTCATTTGTATGCTGGTTTCTACATGTGGCTTCTCCCTCCTGTGACTAGGCTTTGCCTGACTTGTGTGGGAGTCTGTCTTTTGTAAGGTTTTTTGCCCCTTCCCCCCCCCTCTTCTTTTTAATGATACCCAGTGAGCTCCCAAAATAATAATGCATGTACTTTAGAAATTTTTCGACCCTTTGGTATGACACTCCACCATTTTACTGTTGGTCATTTTAGTTTGTTTTAGTAGTTCAACATGGAGGCATTGTGTAGAAGTAGCAGCAACTCCACATGGAGATAGTTTTTTCATGAAATTGTTCCTACATGTATACAAGCCATCGGTCCATTACATTAGGAATTACTTTCAGTGGGAGCTGGAAGAAGGCAGTTTAACTTTAAACAAGGTGATGAAGTATGTAGTTAACTACCCACTATGGGTGGGAGTCCCGCCCACCCAGTCGTTAAATACACACTTTGCTTTTGGCTATTGGCGAGGAAGGACGTGCACTCTTCTCTCTGCCTGCCATTTGACTTTGTTCACGTTTTACCGTATTGTTGATATTGCTGATATGTGATTATAATGTGTTATATGCAAATACTGTACAGCTCTTTGTTTTACTCTTGGGTTACGCTTTCAGTATTGTGATACAGTAGTTCATACTGATTTTTTGTTGAATCGATGACTTTTTTAGCAATGATGCTGGTTTTATCGTTGCTAAGGCAGTGGGCTTAAACTAGTTTTTTCACCTCGCCTACGTGTTTAGCTCTTGACGTATATTCTCTCGGAGAGAATTTTATTCCTTCACATTACAAAGGAAAGTATTTTATGTAAATTTCTTTGACATTTGTAATGTTTAGCATTTTCAGATGTAGAGCTCAGTGCCTGGGAGTAAGGGTTCACTCGCTGGCAATACTTCGGTATTGCCCTGTATGTTGCTGATTGCTCTTTTTATGATGCTACAGGCATGAAACAGCTGTTGCGCAGGTTCTCACTGAACCTGTGGTCCAACTCGGGGGGGGGGTACGCATTCATCCCTCCTTCACGTTCCCATACAGAGATGATGTAAGGTCCTGGGACAGGGATGGTGTAGCAGTAGAAGTCGAAGATACAATCAATTCATCATCATCATCTTTGCCTTCTTTCTTGGTGTTCTCCCTTGTCTTTGTGCTCAGGAACCATGTCGCTGGTCTCCCCGAGACCCCACAACACGAGAGCACCAGGTGTGTAGGTCTCCTCAAATACGACAAGTTGAAGAGGTAACATATGTCACTTATGCTAGTTCCAGGAAATTTTTTCCCAGACTAGTTTGTACCTCCACCCGTGTTTCTTTGGACACTTGGGTAGAGGGAGCAACTTGTGATCGTCCTATACACGACTCGGTAGCTCAATCAGAGTACTTGGGTTTCTTTGGAAATCTGAGACTCAGAAGTTGCTCGGCTTGGACTGGGTGCTCGGGGTTCTTTGGAACTCCGAGACTCGGCATCTGAGCCGAGTACTCAGTTTTCTTCTGAACCCCGAGACTTGGGCTGGGCACTTGGCTCGGACTGTGTGCTTGGGGTTCTTCGGAACTCTGAGACTCGGCAGCAGAGCTGAGTATTCTGTTTTCTTCGGAACTTTGAGACTTGGAAGCTGATCAGCTCGGGATGGGTGCTTGGCTCCGAGCCGCTCTTGCTGTGCTTGCTACCCCAGCTGTCCTGGTTGTGCTTGTTGCTGCTGTCACCTGGGCTGCTCTTGCTGTGCCTCCTGCCCCTCCTGCCGTGGTTGCTCCTGTTGCTGGTGATCCTGCCACTTGGGCTGCTACTGTTACTCCTGCTGCTGGCTGCTCCTGTGGTTCCTGCTGCTCCTTCCTGGATGGGAAACCTGACTGTCATCATGGAGTTGATGTCGAAGAAGAAATCGAGGAAGAGGAAGGTGTCGGTCGTCATCTGTCTTCAGTTTCGCCGTCTGCTGCCTACTCCCCTCCTTCTTCTGAGGCTCGCCAACCGGGGAAGAAGAAGGTTGCCTCTCCTCCCCTAAGAAGTCCCACTTGGAACTTCTAAGGGCTGCCCCCTCCACAGGGACGGCATTGGGTTCTCTTGTAGGTTCTTCCCAGCCTTCGGGCTCGGAAACCAATTCGCATACCCCACCAGGGTCTTGTGTCTCAGGAGCCTTGGGGATGCAGTCCCCAGTCCATGCTCCCATTACCAGCTTGAAGAAGTCCGCTTCTAAGACTGGTACTGTGCCTGTCTCTTCCTGAGTTTCTTCGGACTCTCGGAAGGAGACCGGTCCCGTTAATCGTTCTGCACGAGATTTGGGAGCATCAGGTGCTCGGCCGAGCTGAGTCATGCTGAGTGCTTGGGATTTTGCGGAATCTGGGGTGCACCGAGCCGATACCTGTGAGTCCACTCCCCGGTCTGGTTTAGGCACAGGTCGAGAGAAAGTACCAAGACATGCAGGTGTCTCAGCGCTTCCTGCCAGCACTGCTTCTTGTGCTTGGCCAGGTTCCCAGCTGGTGTCTCGGAACCAAGGGTCTGAGCACCTGGAGAGGCAGGGAGGAGGTACCCTGTACAGTTTTCTTTGCAGGAGGTTTTGGCCTCAAAGAAAACTGGGGCACGTCGTGAGGGTAACGCAAGTTCACAGCGGCCGATGCCAAAGTTCTTGACTCCAGCCAGTTCGATTGCATTCATGTGATCGGCCCCACTCGCCCGAGCCAAGTGCTTGGGTACACTCGACTGAACCTCTCTAGGCCCTCCTTGGGACAGCACTTTGCCAAGGCGTAAGTGCTCTCCTAGATCAGTGCCGCCATCACCATCGCAGGTTTATGACTGTCCCCTCAACCTCCTGGGGTTTTACACTGGGAGGCTTGAGTTGGACAGGAGGAACTCTGATGAGACTGCTTCTTTTTGAGGTCCTACTATGAAGGCTTATGCCCCGGGTTTGATTCTTGAACAGACTCAGTTTTACGGTCAAGTAGTCGAGGAGGGATCTGCTGAGGTTCTCCCTCCTGTAGGGAGAGTAGATTGGGGGGACCGCACCCTGGAAGGACTAGAGGGTCCTCTTCTCCAGGATGTGGACACCCCAGAGATACATAGGACTTTTGCATAGGTCATCGCACCAATTTGTCAGCCCAGTGATCTTGAGGAAGGGAACGTGCCCTCTTCTGTCGTGCTTTGAACCCTTTTTTCTCTTTCTGAATTAGGAACCAAAGGCTTCGATGTAGTTGCCACATTCTGCCTTTTCTGAAGGGGTACTCGATTGAGTAAATATCCTGGTCTTTGGTCAGGAGAATTCTGATCGAACCGTTTGGAGAAGCTTCTTCCCCTTCCTCTGCCTCGGCAGAAGTGCTTCTACACGCCTTCGGGTGGACCCGGACCTGGTTCATCTAGATCCTGGTCTTTTGCTGCAGCAGCTTACTGTGGAAAGGATCTCTCTCTCGTAGCAAGAAGCAGCGAATTGGAGGCCGCCGCTATGACAACTCTCCAGATGGTCTTCTGGCTGGATCTGTTGTCCTTCACAGTATCCAAGTTTGCTGCCTCCTTGGGTTTGATCACCCATGGAGAGGACTCCGTTGTCGGGAGACTGTGCTGGTCTGGAGGTAGGGCTATTTCCTACCAAGCCACAAGATGACAGCCTGTAGGGGAGATCAGCTATTCCCCACATCTTGAAGCTATCTAGGAAGAGGAAGTCGAGGAAGAGAAGTTGTATTGTCGTCGTCTGCTGCCGTCTCCTCACCTTTTTCTTCATGTGCTCGGCCAGGGAAGGAAGGGATCTTGTTGGCTCAACCCAGTCTCCAGACTCAGGGGCTGTATCACAAACCTTGGTGAGGTACGTATTGTGATTCGGGAGCCTGAGTGCATGAGTCTCCAAGAATTGCATACTCAGAACCAGTTCTGGGAAGCCTTCCGAGACTGGTGCTGTGCCTGCCTCTTCCCAGAGTCTTCTTCGGATGCTCAGGTAGAGGAGGCTCCCGAGGATTGCCTTCAACGTGATTTGTAAGTTTCATGTTTGGGTACTCGGATTTCGCCTAACCTAGAGTTCCCAAAATCTGTACTAAAGAGTCCGCTCCCCAGTCTGGTTCAAGCACAGTACGAGAGAAGGTGTCGAAGTATTCAGGTGCTTCTTCACATCCTACCAGTACTTCTTCAAGCACTCGGCCAGGTTCCCGACCAAGCGCTTCAGACTTGAGGGTTCAAACAATCAGAAATGCTGAGGTCCCCTCCTCAGTCTTCTCTCAAGGAGGCTTCGGCCTCGAAGAAGACTGAGGCTCATTGTAAGGTGCAGACATTGCTGAAGATGGTATCCTCAGTACCCTTTAGGGTACATATTTTCAAATACATATCAGCCGTCTTCTGGGAACAGACCCAGAAGACTGCTCCTCTACTTGGTGGGTCTTTCATAGGGGAACAAAAGACTTCTCTACTTGCGGGACTTGGTAGTCTAGTTCAAATTTGGGAAGCTCGATCACACACACTCAAGCAGGACACTTGGTGACCTATCACGCTGGTGGTTTGGTCTCGGTCCCATTTCAGCAGTTTCAGTGAAGAATTCAGCTCAACAGCAGCACCCATCCTCGTTCACTTGTCACCCTTGGAGAACTAGGTCCTCAGGAAAGGTTTTCCATTGTTTCCTTCAGCACAGAATACAAGGATTCTTGTCTCCAATAAGAGGCTCTCTATTCCTTTCCATTTCTTCGGGAAAGAAATAGTGTGTCTGCACACTTCCCCTCCTGTCATGCCCCTGTTCTTAGGTACACCAACCGAGGGAAGAGGCACACATCTGGAAGACTTGCTTTCTTCAGGTGAGCGGAACCAGTACGACAAGCATCTCCACACCAAATTTTTAAACTCAGGACAGCTCCACTTTGTTTCTGGCTGCTGTTGAGTCCAGACGTCTTCCATGACTCTACTCGACTTTTGTCATTTGAACTCTTATAGATTTAACTTGAGTATTCCTTTTCCCTTTTTGGTTATTGACTATGTTTGCTCCTACATGACATACAAACCCTCGGTCCTTTACATTAGGAATTAATTTTCAGCGAAGCTGGAAACGGCCATTAAACTTTTGAACAAGGTGGTCAGGCAGTTAACTACTGTCTGATAGGTGGGAGTCCTGCCCACCTGGATATAAACATTCCAATTTTCTTTCAGCCGTCATGCTGTGCAGACGTGTATGGTAGCTCTCTGCTCTGATTGCTGTTACGCTGTTTTTCCTAGTGGGATCTTTCTTGTTTTTGATTGTGATGTGTATTTTTGTGTGTTTGATTTTGTTTTCAGTAATGCAAACCCACAAATCACCTAATCCTCTGTGGAAGGCCACCACCCCCAGTGTGTGTGCCCTGGGGATGGCTGCGAAGGTTGTACACACTTCCGTTCTCCCTACAATGTTGACCCTCATGCCTTCTGTACCACTTGCTGGGGGCATGACTGTAATCCTAAATCAATTTGTGCTGAGTGTTGCTCTTGGTTGCTTGCTCAGTGAGCTAAGCTTACTGGGGAGGAAACAGTATAGGAGGAAGGCTGCCAACCATCGTCGGAGGGGTACAGTATATGCCTCCAACTACGCCCTTGGTAGCTAACCCTTCTTCCTCGTTTCTCCCCCCTGGTAAACTTCCCCTTCTGGCTGTCTCTCCTTCGGGAGCAATTGCTCCTTCATCATCTTCACTCGCTTCATTGGGTGAAGATTGTTGGTGGGGCGGGGTGCTGGCCATCAGGACAACCTCTGCCAGGGGGCCTCTGCTTGCTCTGAGTGGGGAAACTTTTCCCTTGGAGCGAGAGGAGTCTCCCTCCACTCACCTGACTTTTGCTTCTTCAGGTTTGGCAGCCAAGCATGGTGAGGCAATCGAACTCCAAGAAGCATGGATCTCCTTGGGGCTCTCAGGCTCCATGTCTGTGCAGGATATCTTGGAGCACCTGAGGCGTTACCCAGTGGTCATGCATGCTGCTGCCACCCTGACTACAACGACGGTGACCATGACAGCTTTTGCTAAGGTCCCCACCATGGTATCGACCCATTTTCTGACCTTGACAACTCCAGCGGCATTGGACCAGACGGCTGTGCATGCTCTGGCACCCCGGTATGTGGTGTCCCTGCCACCGGCTCTACTTGTGGTCCAGACTGCTCTTGTTCCTGCTGTGCTTCCTGTGCTGATTGCTCCTGCTGCCTTAGCTGTCCCTGCGGTCCCTGTTGATCAGGCCATTTTTGCTGTGCCTCTTGCCCCAGCGTCTCCTGTTGCTGCTCCTGCTGCCCCGGCTGTTCCTGTGGTTTCTGCTGTTCCCTCTTGGATGGAGGGCCTGACTGCCATCCTTAAGATGATGTCAAAGAAGAGGTCTCGTAAGGTGTCATCGTCGTCTTTGACTTCATTGTCCGCTGCCTACTCCCCTTCTTCTTCTGAGGCTTGTCAGTCGAAGAAGAAGGCAGCTGCCCTGCTCCCCTTAGAAGCCTCGCCCTGGGGCTTCTAAGGGACTGCCTCCCTCCACAGGTGAGGCAGTGGGATCTCTCATTGGCTCTTCCCGACCCTTGGGCTCGGGATCTGGTTCGTGTACCCCGGCGGGGTCCCGTGTTCCCGATACTGTACCAGCTCGAAGAACTCCACTTCTAAGACTGGTAATGTGCCTGTCTCTTCCCGAGTTTCTAAAGACACTTGAGGGGAGACCGTTCCTGTTGACCGTTATGTACGAGATCGGGAGTATCGGATCTTGGGCGAGTCTGCTACCTGGTCTGGTTTAGGCACAGGACGAGAAAGTGCCGAAACATGCAGGTATTTCAACACTTCCTGCCAGCACCACTCTGAGTGTTTGACCAGCTTAACAACCCGGTGTCTTGGACCCGAGGGTCTGAGCACTCGGAGACACAGAGAGGAGGTCCCCTGTTCATTCGTCTTCTTTGAAGGTTTTGGCCTCAAAGAAGACTGGAGCACATTGAGAGGGTGGCACAAATTCACCCCAGGCAGCTAATGAGCACTCGACTATGGTCAGCCTCCGATCGTGTCCGCATGATCGGCCCCACTTGCCAGAAGGGGGTACTCGGATGTGCTCGGGTGAACCTTGCTGCTCTACTCGGGACAGTGCTTTGCCAAGACGTATGCGCTTGCCTAGACCCATGCCGCCATCACCACCACTGGTTGGTGACCGCCCACAGCCTGCCTCTCCTGCTGGTTCTTCTGGCATGACAGGTAGGAGTGCTTGATCCCCCTCATCTGTCCCCTCAACCTCCTGGGGTTTCACTGGGAAGTGCAAGTCAGATAGGAGGGACTCCAAGATTGCTTTTTCTTGGAGTTCGGCTATGAGGGCCTACGCCACGGGTTCGGTTCTCGGACTGGCTTGGTCATACGTTCAAGTAGTTGAGGAATGATCCCAGGGGTCTGCCGAGGTTCTCCCGCCTGCAAGGAGAGTAGGTCGGGAGGACTGCACCCTGGAAGGACTGGAGGGTCCTCTTCTTCAGGATGCAGACACCCCTGAAATACAGAGACCTTTGCAAAGATTGTGTTGATTCGTCAGCACAGTGGTCTCAGGGAAGGGACCATGGCCTCTTCTGTGGATTGTCCTTTGAGCCTCGAATCCTTTCAGGGTCCCAAGAAGGAACCAGAGGCTTCCCTGGGGCTGCCATGGTCTACGCTTGCTGAGGGGTTCCTGATCAGGTGAATAATCTTGTCTCTGGGCAGGGAAATTCTCTTTGGTCGAACTGCTCGCACAAAGCTGCTCCTACCTCCTCATGCCCTCGGAGGAGTCTTTACTGACTAAGCAGGTTGACCCGGACCTGGTTTGTCTAGACCTGGGTCTCTCACTGCAGCACCTTGGTGTGGAGGGGGTCTCCCTCTCGCAGTAAGAGGCAGTGAACCTGGAGGCCACCGCCATAGCGGCTCTCCAGGCAGTCTCTTGGTTGGATTAGTGGTCTTTCACAGTTTCCAAGGTTGCCACCTCCTTGGGTGCAATCATCCCTGGAGAGGTCTCCGTCTTCGGGAGACTGTGCCAGTCTGGAGGTAGAGCCATCTCCTACCTAGCCCACCAGATGGCAAACCTGTGGGCAAACCTGCTGCTGAAGATGAGGATACTGTCCTGAATCAGATCTCCAGGTCTGTAGGTCCCGAGTCGGCATTGGCCCTTAGGAACAGACCGTTTCAAGATTCTGCCTCTCTCTTCCCAGAGACTTGGTAGGTGCTGCTGTGGACAAGAGACATGCCGAAGACAACAACCGCCTTGTTCACCAGGCAGTAGCCAAGACCTCCGGGTCTTCTTGTGCCGCTGCAGCCCCTACCCTTGGGTCAAGCTATCACTTCCTTGACCCCTAAGAAGAACCAGGCTTCGAAGGGTGCTTCTTCCTCCTCTGCCAAGGAGGGCGCACAATTGCGTCCATTTCCACCCTCTTTCCAGTAGGGAGAAGAGGGCAAAGGTGAGGAGGAGGATGCTACAGGCAGCATTCCCCTACAGCTGCTGCCATTAGTTGGGGGGTGGTTCCTTTGGAGCCATTGGGCAACATGGAGCCAAGACCTGGGTAGTGGATGTCCTTTGGGAGGGATATCTACTTCCCTTTGAGTCTCAGCCACCTCTCACCAGCAACCTGGTCTGTCTCCTCACCTACGTTCCTGGCTCACTGAGGGATCTCGCGCTCGAGGAGGAGGTGCAAGTGATGCTGAAGACGGGTGCTGTAGAAGTCATGTCGGATTGGTCCCCAGGCTTTTACAGCCACATCCTTCTCATAGAAAAAGCCTCAGGGTTGGAGACCGATCATAGACGACCTCTCTCCCTTGAACCAATTCGTTCACCAGACTTGGTTCACAATGGAAACAGCACGTTCACTGCTCACCTCCATCAGGGAGAACGACTTTATGCTTACGGTGGACTTGAAGGATGCGTATTTCCAAACACCCATCCATCCGTCCTCTTGCAAGTATCTTCGCTTTATCTTTGGGGAAGCGGTATTCCAGTTCAGTGTACTGTGTTTAGGGCTCTTGACTGCTCCCAGGTGTTCATGTGAGTGTTCACCCTTGTGTCAGCTTGGGCCCATTCTGTCTTTTGAGGAATTGTATCTCGTACTGGCAAGCGGCTACAGGACGGGGATCGGTTTCTCGAGTTCTGCTACAGCCTAGGGGTCGTAGTAAATCTCGAGAAGTCCGATCTCATCCCCAAGCAGAGGATAAAGTACTGGGCATGCTGCTAGATAGGGTAGCAGCAAGTGTCTTTCCCTCAGACTCCTATCAGCTGGTTCATTAAGGCAGTGCAGCTGTTCCTGTCTCGACAGGAGCAGCCAGTTCGACAATGGCAAGTCATCATCAGTCACCTGTCGTCCTTGGAGAAGCTGGCCCTTCATTGGTGACTTCACTTTCATTCTCTCCAGTGGAGAATGAAGGAGTACTGGCCCCAGTCTCGAGACCTTCAATCCTTAACCATTCCCCTTTCGGAGGAAGTGAGACAGGATTTAGACTAGTGGATGATCACCTGTCATCCTTGGAGAAGCTGGCCCTTCATTGGTGGCTTCACCTTCATTCTCTCCAGTGGAGGATGAAGGAGCACTGGTCCCAGTCTCGAGACCTTCAATCCTTAACCATTCCCCTTTCAGAGGAAGTGACACAGGATTTAGACTAGTGGATGGACAACAGGAACCTCTTAACAGGAGTATCCTTGCTTACTCCCCCTTCCTGACATGCTTCTGTTCTCAGATGCATCGACCGAGGGATGGGGCTCACCTTCTGGGGTGTGGAACTGAGACAACAGGCACCTTCACATCAACATCCTGGAACTCAAGGCAGCCTTCTTAACCCTCCGAGAGTCTCAGGGTCAAGTGATGGGACACTGTGGTGTTGATGAGTGACAACACCACAGTAGTGGCATATGTCAACAAGAAGGGGTTGGTTCTTGTATCCCTCTTGCTGCATCAGTTGACATTGCAGGTGCATGAGTTGGCAGGAGCTCACTTGATAGAGCTGTCAGCCAGGTACATTCCAGGCAAGAGGAATCTAGTGGCAAACAAGCTCACCTGCTGAAATCAAGTGATAGGGACAAAGTGGTCCCTTCACTCAGACATCACAGAGAGGTTGTTCGAGCTGTGGGGTTCCTGCCATTGATCTGTTCGCTACCCGGCACAACAGAAAACTTCAAGTCTTCTGCTCCATGGTGACGGACGCATGGGCCGCTGCAGAGGACTCATTCTAACACCCATGGGACAACCTCGAATGTTTACGCTTTTCCTTGTTTTGTCTGATTTGCAAGGTGATCAGCAGGGTGTTGATCACCCCGAATCTCAGGATGATTCTGGTGGCTCCCAAGTGGCCACAGGCTGTTTGGCATCTCAGCCTGCTAGCTCTACTGTCCGAGGCACCAAGAGAGATTCTTTCCTGGTGCAACCTTCTGTGTCAACCACACGTGGAGCTATACCATCAGGCAGTGCAGTCCCTGTGTCTTCACAGCTGGAGACTATCTAGCATCTCCAGTGAGCCAGAGGCTTTCCTCGCTCTGCAGCAACAGAGGTGGCTGGATATCTCAAGACAGTCCTCTGCAGCAGTTTACCAAGGAAAATGGGCCATCTTCTGTGGTTGGTGTCATAGACAGGGTCTCTCTCCAGTCAGAGCTACTATACAGCAGGTTGCAGGCTTCCTCATCTTCCTTTGCAGAGAGAAGCTTCTCTCTGTTCCAGCTTTAAAAGGGTATAGGGCTGCACTTTGCCTAGTCTTGGCCCGAAAGGTGTAGACATCTCCTCCTCATTGGAGATTTCACTACTGACGAGAAGCTTCGAAAGGTCTTGCCCTCCCAGGGACCTCAGGCCACCTGCACGGGATGTGACTCTCATTTTGAGGAGCCTGACTCCTGCACCGTACAAGCCTTTACGAGAATCGTCCTCCCTTGATGTGGGACCACCTTGATGTGGTGAGGGGGCTCTTGAACCCCAGGAATTTGTTCTTGGGTTTGAGTCCAAGAGTCTCATATATAATTACAGGTAGTGATCGAGTTACAATAATTCGCTTTTACGATGGAATTAGCAATTAATATCGATACGACAATATTTTGAAAATACATATTTTTAAATTTTGCAGGCAACTGGCGCAGGCAACAGTGTACAATCAGGCAGCGTATGTAAGAGCCCCGACGCGCTCTCTCCCAAACACGTGTGTGTTCGTGTGTTCGTCAATCGTCATCATCGGAGTCGACAGGACAAAACAGGAGCGTCTCGTTTTCTTTCTCTACAGGAACGCGATTTCAACCATACAATATTTCCGTCTGTTCTCCTAAGCATTGTTGTCTTAATGTATGTACAATCACCACTACTTGCATTGCCATGCAAGCATTCTAATCATGTACTCATAATGTTCCAACGAATCTTCTGTATCAAACTGTATGTGTCTTTCTGTTTGTGAAGACGCCAAATGTGTCTCCATTTCACATTTATTATGCTACTGCATTGTATCCATTAATCTGTCTTGAATCTCAAGCAATTGGCCATACGTAGAATTTCCTGGCCTTTCCACTGATGTATGTCTCTTGATATCGCCATCTGTTTGTCTGCCGACAAACACAGATGTCTGAACCCTTTATCTCTGTTTGACCTCTCTCTGTGTAGATGCTACATTACCGCTCGCACGCGTCAGTAACATCAAAGATTCTGTACATTTATCTCAGTAAGGAACTACCAATAAACCAGTAAACACCCAGCCAGTATGTCGCTCATCTCCCAGTCCTTACACTGGTGACCCCGGAGTGACCCGAAGGACCCGGCCGACCCAAGATGATGACCCACGCGCCGACAGACCATTCGCCACCTCGCTGTTTCCCGCCGTTCCTGAGTTCTCAGTAGAAGTCCGACCCTCCGAGATGACCCACTCCACCACCGGAGCCCTGGATGCCTCCTCCAGGAAACCTGAAGCTGCCCCCGCACTCGTACTGGACGAGCTGACCAACGAAGGACCAGCCACGTCATCCTTCAGCCTGCTGCCTGCCCCTCTCGAGCTGGCTACCAAGGATCAGCCGCCGTCATCCTTCAGCCCTTGAGCCAGCCACCGAAGGATCATCCGACGTCACCCTTCAACCCGCTCCCGTCCTCCTCGAGCTCCTGCTGGCCGGTGCCGCCCTTCAGCCTCCTACCCGCCCCTAGCCCAAGCTCTTCGAGCCAACTACAATTGTCGCCAAGACAATTTCCGCATCGATGCCTCGCTTGGGGGGGGAACATTGTAAGAGCCCATCGCCCCGACGCCATCTCTTCCAAACAATCAGACGTTACACACGTCTTGGGGGAGAGTACTTGTAAGAGCCCCGACGCTGTCTCTTCCAAACGTGTGTGTTCATGTGTTCATCAATCGTCATCATCGGAGTCGACAGGACAAAACTGGAGCGTCTCATTTTCTTTCTCTACAGGAACGCGATTTCAACCATACAATATTTCCGTCTGTTCTCCCTAAGCATTGTTGTCTTAATATATGTACAATCACCACTACTTGCATTGCCATGCAAGCATTCTAATCATGTACTCATAATGTTCCAACGAATCTTCTGTATCAAACTGTATGTGTCTTTCTGTTTGTGAAGATGCCAAATGTCTCTCCATTTCACATTTATTATGCTACTGCACTGTATCCATTAATCTGTCTTGAATCTCAAGCAATTGGCCATATGTAGAATTTCCTGGCCTTTCCACTGATGTATGTCTCTTGATATCGCCATCTGTTTGTCTGCCGACAAACACAGATGTCTGAACCTTTTATCTCTGTTTTACCTGTCTGTGTAGACGCTACATTACCGCTCGCACACGTCAATAACATCGAAGATTCTGTACATTTATCTCAGTAAGGAACTACCAATAAACCAGTAAACACCCAGCCAGTATGTCGCTCATCTCCCAGTCCTTACACGTACGTTGTACGATACGTTGGCCCGAGAGGCTGGAATAGGTACATTAATTCAATGAGCCGACCTCACTTGCTCTCGTTGTGTCAGAAGTTAAAATAGGTCAGTGTTCGTTTGCTATTTTTGTGCGTTTGTAAATACAGGTAGTGCACGTGTTATGATAATTCATCTTACGATAATTCGAGTTTACGATGGAGTTAGCAATTAAGACCGGTACGACAATATTTAGAAAATATTTTAAAATTTCGAGCGGGCACAGGCAACAGTGTACAATCAGGCAGCAAGAGAGACCAACTTCTTTTCCTCCGTCTCTTTATTCCATCTTCTAGTTAAAAAAGTAAGAGAATGATAAAAGTATTATTAATAACTTTATACTCTTCTGAAAATGCATACAGCCATAAACAACCGAACGAGAAACTGTTGTTTTGCTAATAACTGAATATGATAACTGTTTTGCTTGTATTTCAATCATCGTACGGTTAAACAATTACTGTAGTTATGTTAAAAATGACGTTAAGTACTGATATATTTTTACACTATACCCTTATCCGCTTGGGAGAAAAGATCAGCAAGGAAATATACTGCTACAGTAAATCTAAGCTGCAAGTTGTAGCTGAAAAAACAATGTTCAAGCTGCTAATGACTTCAGGAGACTCTGTTTAAGTGAACATTTGCTCCCTTCGGGTTAGTGCTTTGCCGTGGCACATATAAAAATATGATAAAGGAAAAAGATACAGATGTGGTTTACCTAGACTTTGCAAAAGCTTTTGACAAGTTAGACCATAATATATTAGCAAAAAAAAATAGAAATCATAATATTGTGGACAAAGTAGGAGGATGGATAAAAGAATTTTTGCATGACAGAAAACAGGTAGTGATTGCAAACGATGAAAAATCGGATGAAGCTAAGGTAATATTCGGTGTGCCACAAGGTACTGTGTTAGCTGCATTGCTGTTTGTTATCATGATTGCAGACATAGACAGTAATGTTAAGGACTCAGTAGTGAGAAGTTTTGCCGATGACACAAGAATAAGTAGAGAAATAACTTGTGATGAAGATAGGAACTCGCAACAAAGAGACCTAAACAAAATATATAAATGGGCAGAGGTAAATAGGATGGTATTTAACTCTGATAAATTTGAATCAATAAACTATGGTGATAAAGAAGGAATGCCATATGCACATAAGGGACCTAATAACAAGACAATCACAAATAAGGAAGCAGTTAAAGACCTTGGTGTGATGCTGAATAGGAATATGTTATGCAATGATCAAATAGCAATACTATTGGCAAAATGCAAAGTCGAGCACATGATTATGCTTTATAAAACGTATGTACGTAGTCCACTTGAATATTGCAGTATGATGTGGTACCCACACTACCAAAAGGATATTGCACAAATAGAGAGTGTACAAAGGTCCTTTACAGCTAGAATAGAAGAAGTTAAGGACCTAGACTACTGGGAAAGACTACAATTCTTAAAATGATATAGTCTTGAAAGGAGAAGAGAGCGCTACATGATAGTACAGGCATGGAAACAGATTGAAGGAATTACCGAAAACATCATGGAGCTAAAAATATCGGAAAGAGCAAGCAGAGGTAGATTAATAGTGCCCAAAACTATACCAGGAAAACTAAGGAAAGCACACAGGACATTAATCCACTACGCACCAGCATCAATAATGCAGTGATTATTCAATGCATTACCAGCTCATCTGAGGAACATATCAGGAATGAGCGTAGATGTGTTTAAAAATAAGCTTGATAAATATCTAAGCTGCATCCCAGACCATCCAAGTTTGGAAGATGCAAAATATACCAGAAGATGCATTAGCAGTTCTCTGGTAGACATCAAAGGTGTCTCACACTGAGGAACCTGGGGCAACCCCAACAGACTGTAAGGTCTGTAAGGTCCCTTTCGGTTGCTGCTGGGGGATGCGAGTCGGATAGAGAGGACTCCAACATGTTTTGTTTCTTATCGGAGTTTTGCTACAAGGATCTACACATCTGGCTCAGTTCTCAGATTGGCTTGCCGTACATCTGAGTAGTTGAGGATGGTTTTCTGGGTTCTGGCGAGGTTATCCCTCCAAAGAGAAGAGATTGGGAGTGTTGCGCACGAGGACTCAAGGGTCTTCCTCTTCGGGATGTGGACATCCTCAGTTTTCTTTTCGCAAAGATCTTCACGCCGATCTTCAGCACAGTGATCTCAGGGAGTGACCACGGCATCCCCTGTGATTAACTCTTCACTACTCCTTGCAGGGGTTTTGTTGGGGCTGCCGCAGTCCTATAAGTGCTTTCTTGACCAGATGAATGCCTTTTCCCTGGACAAGGAGTTCATTTTGGTCTAGCCACCCAATCAAGCTCCTTCCCTTCCTCTTCCTCGACAGAAACGATTCTTCTTGCCTTGGAGGGTTCTTATGCCGATTGTCCTGGCTCTGGCTCGTCCAGAGTTGAATCTCTCACTGTTTCTCTTTGTCGTTGTCCCTATAGGTAGTCTCCTGATGAATCTGTGATCCTTCATTTTTTCAAGGCTTTGCCTCCTTGGATGTGATCATTCCTGAAGAGGTCTCTGCCCTCTAGAGATTGTTCCAGTCCAGGGGTGGGTTCACCTACCCAACATCAGACAGCAACTTGTGGGCAATTCTGGTGCTAAGAAGAGGGACACCGTTCTGATTCTGATCTCTATTCTAGTAAGTCCCGAGTTGTCACATTCCCTCAAGAACGGACCTTAACTCGGTTCTGCCTCCCTCTTTCACAGATAGTAGGTCAATGCTGCAGTGGTCAAGGAACATGCCAGGGCAACTGCCTTGACCTCCAGACAGTGGCAGGCTAGCCCTTCCTCAGCCCTTAAGAAGTCTCGGGCTCCAAGGGTACTCACAGAACACCCAGTCTTCCTCATTCTCTTCTTAGAAAGTGCGCATATGTCTCTCTTTCAACCCTCTTTCCATTGGGAAGAGGGCAGAGGGAGAAGAGGAAGGGAGAACGCTCAGAATGGCGTTCTCCTCCTTGATGAAGGAATGACTGTCAAGAAATCACAGCAACATAGCCGAGACCTGGTAGTAGATATCCTTCAGGAGAAGTATCTGTTTTCCTCTGGGTCTCAGCCACCTTTCATTGAACCTCTGTTCCGTTTCCTCTCCCATGTTCCCGACTTCGGGGAGCAGCCAGCTCTTGGGCAGCTTTGCCTTCAATTCTCTTCATGGAGAATGAATGAGATTATTTCCAGTTCCTAATCCTTTCCTCTCTCAAAGGATGAGGGAGGATTTAGGCTGGTACTTGATCGACAGGAACCTCTGAATATGTCTGCATATTCTCGTTGCAACATGCTGCTGTTGTCAGATGCACTGACCGGGGAATAGGCACACACCTGTAAGACTGTTGTCTTTGAGGTGTGCAACCGAGATAAGAAGCACCTCTCAACATTCTGGAACTCAAGGCAGTTTCCTGGCCCTCCAAGAGTTTCGGGATCGTTTTTTTTTAGATAATCTGTGGTGTTGTTGGGCAATATCACCACAGTAGTGGCACATGTCAATAAACAAGAGGGTCTAGTTTATCTCCTGTTGCTTCGGTTGACCTTGCAGGTGCTCGAGTGAACTGAGGTGCACTCTGTAGAGCTGTCAGCCAGATACATTCCAGGAAATGGGATGTGTTGGCAGGCAAGCTGAGCCTCTGGCATCAAGTGACAGGGACAGAGAGCTCCCTTCTCTCAATTCTTCAGAGAGAGGTTGTTCAACTTCAGGGCTCCCCATCATCTTTCTGTTCACCTCACGGCTTAGCAGAAGTCTGCAGGTCTTCTGCTTCATCATACCAGACCCATGGACTGCCACGATGATTCATGCTGACAAGGTGGGACAACCTCGATGCCTTCAGCTTCCCTTTGTATTTATCTAATTCGCAAAGTTTTTGGCAAAGTGTCATTCACCCCGAATTTAGATGAATGCTTCCGAGGCACCGAGAAGAGTTCCTCCCTGACCCGAATATAGATATACAAGTACCTCCAACAGTGAAGTTACCACCCCATTTGACTATGAATAAAATAAGGACTTGCACTCAGTTGAAATATTTATCAAAAAGTTCCTCATATACCCCAGAACACCATAGACAAAAAACCATAGATCATGTAAGACGAAAGCATTCACATTACGTGATTTATACAGATGGGTCTAAATCACAACATGGAGTAGGATATGCAGCTGTATCCCAGAACAAGTCATATCAGTTATCTTTGCCTAATAATGCCTCAGTCTTCACAGCAGAATTGTGTACAATCGCAGTAGCCATCAAAATTATAAAGCAAGTACCATTCAATAATTTTGTTATTTTTAGCGACTCAAGAGCCGCTATAGAAGTTGTTCAAGGTTACTAAAAAAAAAAAAAAAGTTACTACTCAAAAAATAATATTGCACAGGAAATTAAATATGAAACCCACAAATTGTATAATAATGGAAAAAATATTGAAATATGTTGGATCCCTGCCCATGTAAGGATTAAAGGAAATGAAGAAGCTGATAAAGCAGCTAAAGAAGCAGTCCGCATGGCAAGAGCAAATGTAAAAATCCCAATTAGTGATTACATAAGAGATATAAAAACAATGATTATAAATAAATGGCAAAACATATGGAACGAGGAACCTATAAATAATAAATTGAAACATAAAATCCATTATTGGAAAATGGAGCTCATCATGTCAGAGAGAGAGAGACACACACACAAGTAATTTTGACGCGTCTGCGAATAGGCCATACTCGTTTGACACATGGACACTTGATGAACAGTCCACATGGCCCTCCTCCCAAATGCCAAGAATGCAAAGTGTTGATAACAGTCAAACATGTGTTGTGCGACTGTCCAAAATATAATCAACAGCGAGTATCAACCTTTGGAAATAAATTGATGAGGGAAAT
The DNA here is from genome assembly GCF_040412425.1 of Macrobrachium rosenbergii. Lineage (NCBI taxonomy): Eukaryota > Metazoa > Arthropoda > Malacostraca > Decapoda > Palaemonidae > Macrobrachium > Macrobrachium rosenbergii. The sequence goes on from NC_089761.1 coordinate 63,245,753, forward strand.
TTGATCAGAATCTTATACATTTTCAGTCATCTCAATTTTAACTTTCATTAAGATGTGTAACTGGATAGACAAAATACAAAACCAAGTAAATAATGAAAATACAGAAGCCTGTAGGGCGTTTAATGGAAAAAAAATTATGTAATTCTGAATTTTAATTTTTATGAAATTTTATTTTATTTTTAATATTTTTTTTTGTATGCATGGAAACGAGCAAACGTATTTATTGTGTACATGCATTTCAGAGTAAAGCATGTTCGTTATACAGTTTTTTCTTTTAAACTTCATTTTCATTTATTCATCCTCATGCGAATGACCTGTTTGGTCCCAGTTCTAGGCCTATGGCCTAGACCTGGTATTTCATCCTAATCCTTCGGGCCAGCCCTATGAGAGCTGATTGGTCGGCTCAGTGGTCTGGTTAAACTATTGTAATAATAATTATAATAATAATGTTTACAACATGTCAACAAAACAATATCAACAATAGGTAAGTATACCTTAGTATCTACATCTAGAGGAGAAGAAGGAAATTTAGGTACTGCTATATATATACAAAAAAGCATGTTATGGCAGAGTACCTGTAAATTTTACTGACTTGCAAATATCAAGTATTAAAATACGAATAAAAAACAAATATTTACATAATTTATAAATATATAACCAACCTAATAAAAATTACAACATTGATAAACTTAAAGATTTACTTAACAATACCAAGGAACCTACATTAATAGTAGGTGACTTTAATGCTCACAACCCAATATGGGACTGTAATCGTACAAACTCAGATAGAACAGGTAGTAAAATAGAAGAGTTCATGGATTCAAACAACATGTGCTGTATAAATGATTACGAAATTAGCACATATTTTTCAAAAGCACATGGAACATTTTCCTCAGTAGACTAAATTTTGTGTACAAAATGTATAGTTGACAGATAGGGTTGGAATATAGTTGATACTTGCACACCAGTGATCATTTACCAATATTAATTTCCTTATTGCAAAATAATCCTGCAAAACATGTCCCTCACTATAACATTTATAAAGCAGATTGGGAGCGATATGAAATGCACACTAGAAATATCCCACCATTTGAATATTTAAAAGACCATAATGAAACTAATAAAGTTCTTGTTGATTTCATTAAAAATGCTGGGGATAAAGCAATATCAAAGTCAAAACCCCATCCAACAAAATACAAAGTACCATGGTGGTCTGATGAGTTAACAGAATTAATAAATATAAAACACTCAACAGGGAGATGATTAGATAATTTGTATAGAAGGTTCAGTAAAATGAATAAAAAATTTCCGATATTAAAGAGAACTTTACAAAAAATAACTGTATTATTACTAGAAATTGACACTTTAAAACCTGTATACAGTACAACAAAATATCTGCAAATTTAAAAAAAAAAAAAAAAAGTAATTCAAGGAGGAATCATTTCATGGAGGAAATACGTATCAGATCTCTCTAATAATACTCCCATACAAAAAATATGGGAAAAATTCAGGAAAATAAATGGTACCAATGTTAAACCACCTAGGATTCTAGGACAAGTGGCCGACGGCCACATGCCCGACGGACATTTGCCCGAATGAACAGTGCCCAATGGACAAATGCCCAATTAGGACATTTGCCCGATTATTTGTTTTGCTGCCATAAGGATTTTGTATGCACTTTCTTTAATTTATTTTTTCCTTATGGTAAACATTAACAAGGTATAATAAAAGGCAAAAATAAAAAGAACATGATTTATTTTTTTATTTATGGATATACAAGTATGTTATTGAAAAAAAAGACAATAGATCTAAATAAAAAAATAAACCTAAAATTTTAAATTGTGAGCTAAAATAAAAAGAACATGATTTATTTTTTTTTTATTTTTGGATACACAAGTATGTTATTGATAAAAAAAATAGACAATAGATCTAAAAAAAAATACAACTAAAATTTTAAATTGTGAGCTATCCCTCTCAAAAAATCTAATACTTCTCGATTTTCATAATCTTGCACAATAATTGCTATTCTTTTGGTTGTATCTTGCTATTTTTTCCTTTTTGAGGGAGGCTCTTGTCCTGCCAGCATTTGGTAGATGATTGTATCGTTAAGAGCTTGTTCAGTCTTCAGTACCTGAAGAAAACACCAGATATTGGGATGACTCGAGGTTATATTCACCTGTAAATGGTTATGCCATCCTTCCAAGGAATTGATTGTTCATGGCAAATCATCGCATACGCGATCATGCATATTCCACATACAAATAGGAAAGAGTGGGTTTCCTCTGTTATGTCGTCGTATCCTACCAATAAAAGTATCTTCAAAGTAGTTAATTACTCCATCTGCTTCTTCGCACATACTTTCTTGTAAGTGTTCAAACGCTTGTACAACATTGTCTGCTGGCACAAAAGCCAGGGCTGGTATCATTCGAATGTTTATGGCAAACTCAGCATCGCTCCGATATCGTGATTGCAACCCCTCTGTTTGTACCTTCCGATAAATAGCTTGTGAGAGGTGAAAAAAACATCCCTTAATATTTGCATTTGGAAAAACTTTTGTTATTGCATTCATTGCAGCATTTTCATAATCAATCAAAATTGCAGATGGATTAAGTCTAGCATTAATAGCCCGAAGTTGGCTGAAAAAGTTCTTCATAGGTGGATTGTCGTTTATTTAGCAATAATGCAAAAACACATGGTATCGTTCTTTTAGAAATTAAACAATGAACTGAATATAGTTGGTAGAACAGTTCAGGTACTACTTTGAATGTACCGTCTCAAAACCACTCACTCGAAGGTTGCAAGAGTTGCATATTTTTCTCGGTTGAAAACAAAAGTATACGGTTCTCACCAGGTCTACTGTCGTAAAGTAAGAAATTGTCTTCTTTGCACGTTTTTTTATATTCATCTGGAATGACCATCTCATAAAAATTTCTCGGTTTGGGATGTGGAGCATGTACAGCTTGTTTATATCTTCTGATAGAACGTCTTAATTGTGCTCACAGACGGTAGTTGACTAGAGACTCCTTCCGAGACATTCTGTAACGTTTGACATAAAATCTGCTGTGATGATTGTTGAGTTTTAATAGCTTGTTCCTTCATTTCTTCATGTAAAGATAGAAGATCTTGACGAATAATATCTGGAGCGTGAGTGTGTTCATGTGTTTCGCTTATTATTTGATCACCACACAGTAATTTTGGCCTTGCAGTTGTTGTTTCGGCGGCGTTCACATTCGTAAAACGTATTTCCAGATGGCAATTCCTTGTTCTTAACATAAATGTAACCATTATAGCAAAGCTTCAATCCAGCACGTTGAGTTTTAACGAAATCCATGGGTGTTTACAAGAGTAAAAAAAACTTCTGACACTTCGTGACTGAAGAAAAATTTTTCCCAACTAAAACGTATGTACTTTACTAACGAGCTTCTTCATCGTCCGTTAGTTTTTCTCTCTCAACTAAAAGAGCGGTTGTATATATGTAAATATTCGGGCAGTTTTCCTAATCGGGCAATTGTACTTTACTAACGAGCTTCTTCATCGTCCGGTAGTTTCTCTCTCAACTAAAAGAGCGGTCGTATATATGTAAATATTCTGGCAGTTTTCCTAATGGGCAGTTTTCCTAATTGGGCAGTTTAACTAATCGGGCAGTTTTCCTAATCGGGCAGTTTTCCTAATTGGCCAATTTTCCTAATCGGGCAATTGTCCTAATCGGGCATTTGTCCTAATCGGGCATTTGTCCTAATCGGGCATTAGTCCATCGGGCAGATGTCCGTCGGGAAGATGTCCGTCGGGCATGTGTCCGTCGGGCACTTGTCCTGATACCACCATCTAGACATGCCATATTAAAAGATGGGAAAAGAACACTTGATCCAAAAGAAATAAGTAATATAATGGGAGAAAATTTAGCAAATGTAAGTAGTGATAAAAATTTAGACGAACACTTCCGCACAAATAAAAATAGAATTAATAAATTTAGAAACAATAGAAGATATATATTATAATAGAAAATATGATATGTCAGAGTTGGAATATGGCCTCTGGAACAGCAATAAATCTGCTCCTGGAGGTGACAGTATTTGTTTTGAGATGATGTGCCACTTAACACTTTGGCAGAGTCATACTTATTAGAGTTTTATAATCATTTATGGCTTCGAAATTTATTTCCAGATGAATGGCGTAAAGCTATAATAATTCCTATCCCCAAACCTGGAAAGGATCCCAGTAATGTAAATAATTACAGACCAATTTCTTTAACAAGCTGCTTATGCAAATTGTTAGAGAAGATGGTAAGTGCTCGACTAACATGGCACATTCGAGAAAATCAAATTTACTCCCACTCAGTTTGGGTCACTGTAACAGATCTACATTAGATTCTCTCTCTAACTTAGAAGACCATATACGTAGAGGTTTTGAACGAAAACAAATTACTCTAGCTGTCTTTTTTGACATTGAAAAAGCATACGATACTACATGTAGGTATGCTATATTAAAAACTTTACAAAACAACAACATCCGTGGACATTTACCTAGGTTTATACAGAACTTTTTGACAAATCGCAATTTTCATGTGAGAAATGATGATGATCTGTCTTAAAACGTTTCCACTTGAAAATTGTGTTCCACAGGGAAGCGTCCTTAGTGGCACACTGTTTACTTTAGCAGTTAATGATATCAGTAAAAATCTACTTATTAGCATTAAAAGTAACCTGTATATGGATGATTTTGCCATATATTATTCAGCATCCCGAATAAAACATGCAGAACGAATCATTAATAAAAGCATAGTAAAAATAGATGAATGGGCCTCATCTGTAGGCTTTAAATTTTCAATAGATAAAACTCAAGCAATCATGTTTTATGAAAAACAGTGGAAAAAAGGTGAAGAAATAGATTTAAGAATCAGAAACCATAGTATACCAATTGGCCAAACAGCAAAATTTTTAGGATTAGTATTTGATAATCACTTGAACTGGAGAGCCCACATTACATATGTAAAATCTAAAAGTAAAAGAGCATTAAATCTAATTAGAAAACTATCGAACACTACTTGGGGAGCCGGTAGACATACCCTTACTGTACTGTATAAAGCAACAGTTCTGTCCATCATTGATTATGGAAGGGAAGTATATGGCTCGGCCTCTGATGCAGCGCTGAAAATATTAGACCCTGTTCACAATGAAGACCCTAGAATATGCTCAGGAGCCTTTAGATCATCACCAAAATCATCGTTACAAGTTGAATGTGGTGAAGCAACTCTCTCTCTCCATAGGGAGCTAGTAACAATGAAAAGTGCGTTAAGAATTCTAAGTAGTGATTCTCCAACAAAAAAACTAATGTAAATTAAGAGATGTATTTTTATAAATAACCATCCACCATCTTTCCCAGTTAGAGCTAGGAGATTGTTTGAGTCGCTGAATATAAATATACAAGTACCTTTAATAGTAAAATCACCTCCTCCCTGGACAATGAATAAAACGAGAATTTGCACACACCTCAAGTATTTATCAAAAAGTAACTCATATACACCAGAACACCATAGACAACATACAATAGCGCATATAAGCCGAAAAGGTTCACATTATGCAATATATACAGATGGATTTAAATCAGAACACGGAGTGGGATATGCTGCAGTGTCTCAAGACAAAACTTATCAGTTCTCTCTTCCTAATAGTGCTTCTGTATTTACAGTAGAATTGTATGGAATTGCATCAGCTATAAAAATAATTAAAGAATCATCATTCAATAATTTTGTGATTTTTATTGAGTTATAGAAGCTATTCAAAGTTACAAATCAAAAAATAATATAGTATAACAAATTAAATTGTATCTCCATAACTTATATAATAATGGAAAAATGTAGAAATATGTTGGATCCCTCCCATGTAGGGATCAAAGACAATGAAGATGCAGACAAAGCAGATAAAGCAGCAACTCACATGACAAGATCAAATGTGAATATCCCTGTTACTGATTATGTAGCACACACAAAGGTGGGTATCATAAATAAATGGCAATATATATGGGATGAAGAACCTGAAAATAATAAATTGAAACAAATAAAACCTAATGTTAAAAAATGGAGTTCATTATATTAGAAAGAGAGACACGCACAAGTAATTTTAACACTTCCCAGAATAGGCCATACTTGTCTGACACATGGGCACTTAATGCAGTCCACGTAGCCTTGCTCCCAAGTGCTCAGAGTGCAGGGTAATAATAACAAGTCAGACATGTGTTATGTGAGTGTCCAATGTATGACCAACAGCGAATATCAACTTTTGAAATAGATCAATGAAAGAAATTTTGTCAGAATCTTTTACATTTTCAGTCGTTCCAATTTTGATGTTCTTGAGGAACTGTAATTTAATTAATAAAATATAAAAATAAGTAAATAATAAAAGCATGAAAACCCATTTAACATTTGTTGAATTTAAAAAGAGGGCAAAATTTTAAAATGATGCTCAACTTATATTCTGAATGTTAATATACCGTTTTAGTATGTATGTAAGGAAGTCTGAGTAAATGTATTTATTGTATGTATGTGTTTCAGTATGAGAGGATATGCCTATATGCAGTTTTTAATTTCATTTTAATTCATTCATCATTGTACCGAATGATCTATTGGGTCCTAGCGCTTGGCCTCAAGCCTGGACCTAGAATTTTAATTTAATCCTTCGGGCCAGCCCTATGAGAGCTGAAAGTCAGCTCAATGGTCTGGTTAAACTACTTTAATAATAATAATAATCCACAACCTTACGGGTATAGACTTAAACAGTTACTTGGTACTACTGATATTAGTAGAAATGAGGTTCTTCCTTATAAAATGTCAGTAACCCCACCTTGGAAATTAACAGAAATTTCATTTTGTAACTATTTTTATGGTTTTCAGAAAAATTTGACAGGTATAGAGATCCATTCCATATATATGGAACACAGTGAGGTTCATAACGATTCTACTTTTGTATTCACAGATGGCTCCAAATCCAGCGCTGGCTTTGGATTTGGAGTTTTTAGTAATAAGTTTTGCACCAAGGGCGCACTTCCTGTTTTAATATCTATTTTTATGGCAGAGTTGCATGGGATTTTAAATGCTATTGAAAAAATTGCAATTACTGATGACACAAATTTTACATTTTTTAGCGATTCTAAGAGTGCATTACAGGCACTTGAATGTTTTTAACTCGACTAACCCCATGGTTTTAAAAATTCAGCAATGGGTGCACCTATTATTACACAAAGGAACACAAATCAGGTTTTGTTGGGTTCCAGCACATGCTGCTGTGCATGGAAATGAAGAAGCTGACAGATTGGCCAAAGCAGCAGCTCTAGATTTACTTCCAAGGAGGTGTCCACTTTTATACAATGATTTCTTCGCAAGCGTTAGTAAATTTATAATTAGTTTGTGTCAAGAGGATTGGAATAATATAGGAGAAAATAAAATTAAAGAAATTACGGATGTTATATTTCCTTGGAAGTATGGCAGTATGCCTAGAAGATGGGAGACGGCTCTTTGCCGCTTAAGAATTGGGCATAATCGCCTAACACCAGCTTTTTGATGGCTGGGGAGAATCAACCTTTTTGTGAGGATTGTCTTATCCTCCTGACTGTGAGGCACTTGCTGGTTGAGTGCCCCAGTCTTGGGGATATTAGACGCCGTTACCTCTCTGAGGCTCTTGGCTGGGATGGCAGCTTCATCCATAATAATGTGGTCAGTTTTTGTAAAGTTCCTTCTAATATTGGTAATGTTTTATTTTTATTAATTCTGTTAGTTTTCCAGACCACTATGGGACTTTGTGTTTTGTTGGATGAGATTTTGATTTTGGTATTGCTTTATCAGCAGCATTTTTAATGAAGTCAAGAAGAAATTTATTAGTTTCATTATGGTCTTTTAAATATTCAAATGGTGGGATATTTCTAGTGTGGAATTCATATTGTTCCCAATCTGCTTGATAAATGTTATATTGAGGGACATGCTTGGTAGAATTATTTTGTAATAATGAAATTAATATTGGGAAATGATCACTTGTATGCAAGTCGTCAACTGTATTCCAATCCAATCTGTCAACTATGTTTGTTGTACATAACTCTAGTTGAGTGAGGAAAATGTTCCATGTGTTTTAGAGAAATGTGTTGATTTCGTTATCATTTCTACAGCACATGTCATATGAATCTATGAATTCTTCTATTTTACTTCCTGCTCTATTTGAGTCTGTACAATTACAGTCCCACATTGATTGTGGGCATTAAAATCACTTACTATTGATGTAGGTTCCTTGGCATTAAGTAATTCTTTAAGTTTGTCAGTCATAATTTTTATTAGGTTGGTTGTATAAATTATAAATTACATAATTATCATTTTTCATTCATATTCTGATAATCGATATTTGCAGATCAGTAAAGTTTACTGGTACTTTGTCATAAACTACTTTATGTACATATATAGCAGTACCTAAATTTCCTTCTTCCTCTCTAGATGAAGATGCTAAGGTATATTTACCTATTGTTGATATTGTTTTGTTGACATGTTGTAAATATAATATCATTGGTTCGTATTCTTTTAGTAATCATTGCATTTCTCCTAGGTGTAATCTGGTCTGCAGACCATTTGTGTTCCACTGTATAATATAGCTGTTGAAAATATTTTATTATAGTGGTCGAGTTTTTACTTTTTGCTGCTACCATGTCTATCAGTATGCCCGGTACTTCATCCTCTGCTTGGGGATGAGATCAGACGTCTCAAGATTTATTACAATTGCTAGGCTGTAGCAAAACTCATGAAATCAATCCCTGTCCTGGAGCAACAGCAAGCAGGAGCTCGCCAGGACAAGCCAATTGTCAAGATACAGTACCTCAAAAGACGTATCCTGTGCAAATGGGCCCAAGCTGACAAAAGGGCGAACAATCGCATGAACACCTGGGGAACTGTTAAAAGCCTGAAGCAGAATACCCTGAACTGGAATACCACTTTTCCTGGGATATAATGTAGGTACTTGTGAGAGGACTGATGGATGGGTATTTGAAAATACTGTATGCTGGGTTCTGCCTGTCTCTTCCCCAGAGAGTTGGTTGATGCTGCAGTGGACAAGAGAAGTGCAGAAGACAATGACCTTGTTCACCATGCAGTGGCCAAGACCTCCGGGTCTTTGCGTGTCACTGCAGCCCAACCCACAGGTCAGGCTAGCACTTCCTCATCCCCTAAGAAGACCCAGGCTTTGAATGGTGCTCATGGTGAACACCCAACCTCCTCCTACCTCTGCCAAGAGGGGTGAGCAACTGCGCCCCTTTCAGCCCTCTTTCCAGTCGGGAAAAGGGGCCTAAGGTAAGAAGAAGGGAGGACGCTAATAAGGGTGGCGTTCCCCTCCAGCTGCTGCCATTGGTGGGGAGTGCTTGTTGAGCCATGGGCAACATGGTAGCGACATGGAGCTGAGACCTGAGTAGTAGATGTCCTTCAGGAGGGCTACCTACTTCCCTTTGAGTCTCGGCCACCTCTCGCCAACAACACAGTCCATCTCCTTACCTACATTCCCGGCTCACTGAAGGATCCTGCACTCGAGGAAGAGGTGCAAGCAGTGCTGATGAAGACAGCTGTAGAAGTCGTGTCGGATCTGTCCCCAGGCTTTTACAGCTACATCTTTATTGCAGAGAAAGCATCAGGGGGTTGGAGACCGGTTGTAGACCTCTCTCCCTTTAACAAGTTCATTCACCAGACTCATTTCACGATGGAAACGGCACACTCAGTGCTCGCTTTCGTTAGGGAGGATGAGTTCATGCTTACGGTGGACTTGAAGGGTGCATACTGTATTTTCAAATACCCATCCATCAGTCCTCTCACAAGTACCTACAAGGCTATATCCCAGGAAAAGTGGTATTCCAGTTCAGGGTACTCTGCTTCAGGCTTTTAACAGTTCCCCAGGTGTTCATGCGATTGTTCACCCTTTTGTCAGCTTGGGCCCATTCGCACAGGATACGTCTTTTGAGGTACTGTATCTTGACAATTGGCTTGTCCTGGCGAGCTCCTGCTTGCTGTTGCTCCAGGACAGGGATTGATTTCATGAGTTTTGCTACAGCCTAGCAATTGTAATAAATCTTGAGACGTCTGATCTCATCCCCAAGCAGAGGATGAAGTACCGGGGCATACTGATAGACATGGTAGCAGCAAAAAAAAGTAAAACTCGACCACTATAATAAAATATTTTCAATAGCTATATTATACAGTGGAACACAAATGGTCTGCAGACCAGATTACACCTAGGAGAAATGCAATGATTACTAAAAGAATATGAACCAATGATATTATATTTACAACATGTCAACAAAACAATATCAACAATAGGTAAATATACCTTGGCATCTTCATCTAGAGAGGAAGAAGGAAATTTAGGTACTGCTATATATGTACATAACAAAGTAGTTTATGACAAAGTACCAGTAAACTTTACTGATCTGCAAATATCGATTATCAGAATATGAATGAAAAATGATAATTATGTAATTTATAATTTATACAACCAACCTAATAAAAATTGTGACTTTGACAAACTTGAAGAATTACTTAATGCCAAGGAACCTACATCAATAGTAGGTGATTTTAATGCCCACAATCCAATGTGGGACTGTAATTGTACAGACTCAAATAGAGCAGGAAGTAAAATAGAAGAATTCGTAGATTCATATGACATGTGTTGTATAAATGATAACGAAATCAGCACATATTTTTCTAAAACACATGGAACATTTTCCTCACTCAACTAGAGTTATGTACAACAAACATAGTTGACAGATTGGATTGGAATACAGTTGACGACTTGCAAACAAGTGATCATTTCCCAATATTAATTTCATTATTACAAAATAATTCTACCAAGCATGTCCCTCAATATAACATTTATCAAGCAGATTGGGAACAATATGAATTCCACACTAGAAATATCCCACCATTTGAATATTTAAAAGACCATAATGAAACTAATAAATTTCTTCTTGACTTCATTAAAAATGCTGCTGATAAAGCAATACCAAATTCAAAATCTCATCCAACAAAACACAAAGTCCCATGGTGGTCTGGAAAACTAACAGAATTAATAAAAATAAAAATTACCAATATTAGAAGGATCTTTACAAAAACTGACCATATTATTATCAGAAATTGATACATTAAAACCTCTTTATAACAAAATATCTGCAAAATTTAAAAGAGAAGTAATTTAAGGAAGAATCATCTCATGGAGGAAATATGTATCAGATCTCTAATATTACTCATATACAGAAAATATAGGAAAATTTCAGGAAAAAGGGATTTTGACAATGGAAAAATCTATTTCTGAGAGAGGCCCCGTGTCACCCGGTGAAATTCCATTCTTACATGAATTTCTAGGTATAAATATTGCTAAATATACCAGAGAAAAAAGCTTACAGGAATGCTGGAGTTACTACCCCCAGATCGAGCACCTTCGAAGATGATGTCGGTATAACCAAGGGTGAGTGAAGGAATCACAACCTCAGAGCCACACTCGATAGACATCCCCATGTCAATATCCCCGAGAAGAGTGAGGAGCCGTACCAGCGCCCACGCTCCCCAGCCCGCCACGCGGCGACTCCAGCGCCATCTGAACTCATTCCAGACTAGCACCATCCCCAGGCTTGGCATGAGCCAGGCAGGGGGGGGGGGCAAACCTGTACCTCAAAATATTCTAGGGGGGGTCACCGGATGACACGGGGCCTCTCTCAGAAATAGATTTTTCCTTTGTCAAAATCCCTTTTCTGAGCTCGGCCCCGTGTCACCCGGTGAAATAGTGTCAGAGAATCATGCCAAGACTGCAAAGCTACAACAGAATACAAAAGGTAATTGGAAAGAGACACATGCTATGGAAAAATAGATTTAATAAAAATATCTCAACAATGAAAATTGGGCTTAACTATAAGTAAATACTGGTGGCATAATACACCTCACATCAAAGATTACAATGAAATAGCAAACTTAACCGAGGAACAAGGTAGAAACACAAATATGTAGTACAGTAGGGGAAAATAAAAGGCCCCTACACATCAATAGAATAACCAGTAATTACAAACTTAAATCTAAAAGCAATGAGATACAATTGAAAGACAAAAATATATATAAGGTACATGAAGCAAAATAAAAACCGCTTCAGTACCTCTGACTAAATCTAAACCACAACAAATCAAATTCCAAAACACAAGACAAGCAATAATCAGATATCCAATATCGAGTATGAGGAGCAAGGCAGCGAGGCATGAACGATCCAGAAAGGCAGGCAGTGAAATAAATGAGGCAGGCGGGCGGGGGGGAAAGGAAAGGGATAAGGATAATTAAGGTGGGGAGATGACACTTCCCACAGCCACTGTAGAAAATTTAAGAGCTTCGAGTGATTTTAAATAGTGGCGTTTAAACACTAGAGGTGATTTCCATCCTGTATACTTGGTAAGTTCAGCAAAATCCATATTATAAAAATAATTAGTGGAGGTAGCTACTGCTCGGATATCATGAACCTTTGGAACTGAATCCGGGTTAGCTTGCTTAATAAAATACAGAATTTGTTGTCTTATAGCATTCAAAGAGAGAGTACCGCCTTTCTCCCTGATGAAAAGAGGACCCGACTTAAACTGTGGAGTTCTTTGTAGGTAAGACTTTAAGGTATATACTGGACATAATGACTGGTCCTGAGGAAGAGGCACCACCTTCCAGGGGGACCACCTGTCCTGAGGGTCTTCATTCTTAGCTAAGAACTTATGATCAGGGAAAGGAGGACTTCTCGGACGGAAGGAAATTAACATGATCATCACCTCTAGTGAGGGCCGATAGCTCTGAAATTCTGGCACCTGAAGCTAAGCTAATCAGAAACAAGGTTTTCCTTAACAGATTCAAGTATGAGCATAGAGAATTATCAATGTCAGTGGCTAATTTCAAAACATCGTTGAGGAACCAGGTAACGGAAGGAGGGCGAGTTACTGGTCTCAAACGGGCACATGCTCTGGGGATGGAGGAGAAGTATGAATCTGTAAGGTCAATATTAAAACCGTACAAAAATACCTTCTTTAAGGCTGATTTAGCTGTGGTAATAGTGGCCGGGGCAAGGCCTTTTTCAAACAATGACCTAAAGAAAGTAATTGCTAAGTTGGTTGTCATAGTTTGAGCTCCAGATGCCTTTAAAAAGGACGCCAATTTTTTGACTGCCGAATCGTATTGTCTGAGAGTAGAATCTCTCTTGTCTGATTCCAAAAACAGAGTGTTGACGGGGTCAATGTTTGCTCCCTTCTTTGCAGCAAACTTTATAAAGTCCATAAAACCAGTGCATTCTGAATTCTTAAGGAAGCTGACACAGTCTTTGTTTGTACTACTTGGGTCAGACTGGGTTTGGGTATCTGATGACACCGCAACTTGAGTTCCTGTAATAGAGGAAACCAGTTGCTCTTCGGCCAATAGGGAGCTACTAGAGCTAATTGGCCATTGAATGACCTGAGTTTGTGTAGGACTTTTAACAACATGTTTATTGGAGGAAACAGATATATCCTCTCCCAACAATTCCAATCTATGGACATCGCATCTATGGCGAAAGCCTGGGGGTCCAGGTTGGGAGCCACATAACAGGGAAGCTTGTGATTGCTCTCCGTGGCGAACAGATCCACTTGGAGGCCCGGAACCTGGCGGCGAATCCACTTGAAGGAGTCCCCGTCCAGAGACCACTCCGTCTCCAACGGAGTAGTCCTGGACAGGGAGTCCGCCACCACGTTCCGCACCCCCGCTAGGTGGGTGGCTGACGGATGCCAGCTGTGCTTGTTCGCCAGGGAGAAGATAGCTACCATCACCTGGTTTACGCGACCTGATTTGGAGCCGCCCCTGTTGATGCAATGAACCACCACTGCGCTGTCCAGCACAAGCCTGATATGAATCCGGCTGGCGGGGCGAAGTTTCTTGAGTGTTAGAAACACTGCCATAGCTTCCAAGGTGTTTATATGAAATTGTTGGAACATTGTGGACCACGTTCCTTGAACTTTTTGTTTTGGTGAGTACCCTCCCCAACCGCTTAATGAAGCATCCGTGTCGATTACCAATGCCGGAGGGGGAAATTGAAGTGGAACCGACTTCGACAGGCCACTGGCTGTGGACCATGGCCGGAGTCTTGTTTTCAAGATTCGCGGGATTGAAGAGATCCTGTCTCTGAGCCTGACATTGGCTCGTCTCCGCCATATTCTGTTTATATCTTTTAGTTTCGCTTTCAAAAGCAGGTCCGTCACTGAGGCGAATTGAAGGGAGCCGAGAATCCTCTCTTGAGACCGGCGGGATGCTGCTTTGTCCCTCAAAAATTTCCTGGTAGCGGCGGCAATCTCCTTCCGCTTGGGTGGCGGGAGGGACAACCTGTACGAAGTCAGGTCCCACTGGAGGCCTAGCCACTGAAACCGGGATTCCGGAGTCAGGCGGGACTTCTCCCTGTTCAGCTGAAAGCCTAACGACTCCAGAAACTTGATCACTATGGCCGTAGCCTTCCGGCACTCCAGAACTGTCGGAGCCCAGATTATCCAATCGTCCAGGTAATCCGCCAGGGAGATTCCCCGGGACCGTAGTTGCTGAACGACTGTTTCCGCCAGTTTCGTAAAAATTCTGGGGGCTACATTGAGTCCGAAAGGCATGACTCTGAAGGAGTAGGCTTGTTTCCCGAGTTTGAAACCCAGGATGGGAGAGAAGTTTCGCGCAACCGGGACGTGATAGTAAGCGTCTGAAAGATCGATAGAGGTGGTGACGGCTCCACGCGGAAGTAGAGTCCGCACCTGAGCTACCGTAAGCATGCGAAACTTGTCGCATCTTATGTAGCGATTTAGACGTGATAGATCTAGAATCACTCTTTGTTGGCCGGAATCTTTCTTTGGGACCGTGAACAACCTGCCTTGAAATTTGAGGTGCCTTACTTTCTTTATTGCTCTCTTGTTGAGAAGCTCTGTCACAAAGTCCTGTAGGGTTTTGGAGGGGGGTTGGTAAAACCTGGTCAAAGGAGGGGGATCCTTGATCCAGCTCCAACCCAGACCTTTGGACACAATGCTGTGTGCCCAAGGGCTGAAGGTCCACTGGTCTTTGAACCAGTAGAGGTGACCACCTACCTGATTGGTCTCAGTGGGAGGAAGCGGGCTTGCTTCCTCTACCACGGCCTGATCTTCCCCAGTGGGAGGAAGCGGGCTTGCTTCCTCTACCATGGCCTGATCTTCCCCGAGAGGCGGATCCAGACCTACCTCTGTATGGGGCGCGACCCCTGCCTCCCCTTGCACTTCTATTAAGGCCGTGAAAGACCCCACGGCCCTCATAGGAGGAGTTGTACGCCGGAGAAGAGACGTACGATGGTGCAGCAAGAGGTTGGGCTGGTTGAACCAGCACGTATTGGTGGGGTTGAGCCTTGGAGGTGGAGGGTTGGCCTACCGCCGAGACTGGGACAGCTTGAACCACTGTCTGGGGATGAGGCCTCCTTCTCCTGAAGCGTTTCCCCGACTTAGCCTGGGAACCACCAGCTTCGGGAGTTTTCCGTTTGAAGGCGGAAATACCCCATCTCGCTCGTAGGCTCTGATTAGCCCTAGTAGCTTCGCTGAGGACCTTCAAGACTTCATCCTCTGGGAAGAGGTTAGTCCCCCAGATGGAGCTCTTCATGAGCTTATTGGGCTCATGACGAATGGTGGCATCCGCGAAAATGAATTTGCGGCACTCCAACTTAGCCACCATGAAGTCATACAGGTCTGACTGAAAACCTGCCAACAGGGATTTAGCCAGAACCTGGAAGAGTTGTTCGTCTGCGCATGAGATGACCACCGCCTCTGCCAGACACAAGGAATTCAGAGACCGGCTCAGTCTCGTCCTTGCCTCGAACTCCGTCTTCAGGAGAGCTTCTGGGAGTTTGGGAAGCTGCTCACTGAATTGTGAGGACGCACAGAAGACATCTAATTTACCCACCGTGAAAGTAGATGGGGCGTCCCTCCAGAACTCCTCACCCCCCGGGAACACCAGGGATGTGGAGTCCGTCTCCCTGAGCTGAGGCAAAGGTTTGCCTTCGAAGCAGGCCTGAGCAGTCGCCAAAGCAACTTTATTCAGGCAGGGAGTG
Organism: Macrobrachium rosenbergii; assembly: GCF_040412425.1. Classification (NCBI taxonomy): domain Eukaryota; kingdom Metazoa; phylum Arthropoda; class Malacostraca; order Decapoda; family Palaemonidae; genus Macrobrachium; species Macrobrachium rosenbergii. The sequence goes on from NC_089761.1 coordinate 63,261,853, forward strand.
GGTAACTTGTCACCCAAGGAGAACATGGTATAGTTCCCCTTGAACGGAGTGAGCTTTGTATTATCTGCTTGCCACTCAGTGAGAGTGCGAAGCAGAGCCGATTGTGCCTGGTCCCTAGGGAAGATCACCGTCTCCTTTGGGACCTTATCTGAGAATACCCAGGCTTCCTCCGTCAGCCTAACGAAGCCTGGATAGGGGGGCAAGAGGTCAGGAGGGAAGAACTCCAGCTCCTCCAGATGTCTCGTGCCCAAACCCTCGATTGTCAGGGTATCTTCATGGTGAATGGCACGTAGAGCAAAACGCCACGGGTTTCCAATGTCAAAGGAGGGAGGAAGCAGTATCAGGGATCTGATAACTGGGTCCGGCACCCCCGAGCGAGCCATATCAGCAATCAGATTCTCCTGACTTTGCAACCTGTCCACAAGCTTCAAAAAGCTTGGGGCGACCTCAACGAGAATCTAGCTAGAAGCATCCCAGCGAACGCTTCAGGGTCAAAGGGAGGCTGGCGAGGAGGGCTGGGTCTAGCCGCCCTCTTACTCGCTCCTTTGCCCGAGGTTCCAGCTTTACTCCCGGAGGCCAGAGGTATGGAGACCTTTGCCTTCGACGGGGGAAAGGGAGATGCCTTCCGGGAAGACGAGGACTTAAAGCCCTTCGCCTTCCACGAAGTCTTCAACTTGGGGACAGTAGATGGAGCACTGTCCCTCAAGATGGAAGACTTGGAAAAGCCCTGAAAGGAAGAGGTTGATGAAGAAGGAGAATCAAAAAGGGCGCCCGCCCCCACTGCCTCACTTACCTCACCACCTACCTGATCCTGCTCGGTATTCATAGGCTCTAAATCCAGGTCCAGAGCGGCGACGTCTTCTGAAACCTCCGCGTAGAGGGTCTCATCTACGAGTGGCTGGGTCACGACCCGGATCTGCTCAATGATGGGGGCGGCTACTTCAGTTGGTACGGCAGCGGCGATCCGGGCTCCGGGGTAGAGAAGGTCTCTCCACTTCTCGTCAAGGACGTATGGCTTCCCCGACGGAACGTTCCTCCCAAACCCAGCCACCCAAGCGCGGAGGGACTCAAGAGCCTCTTTTTTCGAGGACTCGTCAGCCTGAAAAAAGGGGGTGAGTCAAAGGGAGGCTAAGAAATACCTAAATAGATTACAAAATATCGCGAAACGTTGCAATATGGAAGGCAGAAATAACATGCGGGTGGAAAGCAAAAAGCTTACCGACTCGTCCTGGGTGCACCCGCAAAGAGCAAAGCACACCTCGCAGCCCTCCGGGTTCCATACGATCAGATCATCCAGTCGGACCGCACAACCAGCGTGGGTCCGACACACCACATGGCCATAGGGTTGCTGAAGAGTGGCGGAACACCCGGGCTCCTCACAGCGAACAGTCTGTAAGTGAAAACAGTAAATGAGCTTACCTTTCTAAGAAACTTAAGCTTAGTAGGCAAGGGTATTTCAGTAAACCGCCGGAGTACTCCGGCGGAATTAAAAAACCTCGTCAGAGACGGGCCTACTAAAAAGTAACTTAATTTAAGGTAAGCTGGGTACAAACCCTCCCGACTGCCGGAGTAAACCGGCGGAACGAGGGGGCCGAATCGACGGGACCTTCACCGCGAGGGATGCCGGGAACAGAACGGCGGAACCCAGGGGTGAAATCACCGGACTCTATGACCATCATGAAAGTAAAAATAATAATAATAAATAAATTTCCATTCAACGGCGGGGTGAACCGCCGGGAAATTCAAAATAATAAACATCTATCGGCGGGGTAAACCGTCGGGGCATAAATAAACACACACTAGTTCCCAGGCGGGATGAGCCGCCGGGGAAACAAAACATAAATAAGATGGTAACGTAATTGGTTAACAAGACAATATAAATATACGTTCCCCGGAGTCCGGAACCACCCACACCGGAGATCTCAGGACCTTATCGTAGAGAACCAAAGAAGGGTGAGGCTGCCAAACACCACGATCCACCGGGGCAGATGTAAGCGCCAGTCAACCCAACTAAAGTATCTCGAACGCCGGAGGGAACATAGAACAAGGTCGAGAAGAAAACCCTGAGATGTTCGAGAACCTGCTCGATCCTAGGAGAGCGGGTGAACGAAACATTGAGCCCAGCCACGAGTCACCTGGAACCAGCTCTGGGAGGGAGCGAATCCTTCAACCAGAAAGATTCACCACATGGGGTGACAGTCGGACACCGACATCACCCGCAAGAGAAGATGACGAGAAGCTGGACCCAAAACAGAGTAGGGGAGGGGGGGGGTGGTTGGAGTGGACAGGGAAGGTAGTAGGCCAGAGCAGAGGCAAACAGGAGACTGGGGAGAAACTCACCCGCTCGACTGCATGATACCTAAAATCATGGCCTACACCTAAGGGAAAGGGGAAAAAGAACGACCAAGACCTCTGTACTCTCACCTATAAACATAGACGTAGCCTATGAGAGGGGGGGGGGAAAGAGAAGGAAAAGGGGAGAAAAAGGGAACAACAGGGAGGGAATTTCCGAGTCGAAGACCAACCAGAGCCGAACGTAAGGGAGGAATAACGCTCGTGGAGGAGAAATGCCCACAGAAAAAACTCAACCCCTTCGGAAAGAAGAGGGAGGAGAATGGGGACTCACTCCACACCCAAACAATGGACAGGAAGGCACGACAACAGAAATCTCTCAACCTGCTGACCCCATCCTCTCGCTTAACCTAACTCAAGGGAAGGGAGAATAGGAGGTCAAGGGGGCAATAAAAGCCTAACGTACACTAGGCTATGACAAAATAACCAAATAAATCACCAAGTGTGTGTGAAATAATATTAAATTAAAATAAAAATATACTGTGTTTGGCGCATAGCCTAACCGAAGGAAGCGACAGGATGAGCCTGACGTCCCCACGGAATAGGACAATGCAGAGGATAGCATGATGTCGAGCATCAGCCGATAAAAATAATGAATATAAAAATAATTATTATGCTAAAATGTCCAAGAGGAAACATCCTGGGGAGAAAACTAAGCGGGAACAAACGGGAACCCGATGCGGGAACCTTAAGGAACGGAACAAAACATATCGTTAAAATGAAACCGAACAATCCCACTTAGAAAACTACCAGGATGAGACCTATGGGGAAGCATAAGGGATGCGCCGACCAGGAAAAACCCAAACAGAACAAGCCGAGTGGGTAAACCTCGCGGACAACATGGCTGGCTGGGGGACGCCGTAGCGTCATAACAAAGCCACGAATAATAACAATTACAGGCTAAGACAGCCAACAAATCATAAGACAACCCCAAAATAAGATGGTACTTAACTTGGACATGGTAAAGCTGCTCGACGACATGACAAAGATGCAAAATAAGCCGAAAAACACAGGCTAACAAAACACCGTAGTGCAAAAATCAAGTGCTAGAAATGGAATGAGTTCAGATGGCGCTGGAGTCGCCGCGTGGCGGGCTGGGGAGCGTGGGCGCTGGTACGGCTCCTCACTCTTCTCGGGGATATTGACATGGGGATGTCTATCGAGTGTGGCTCTGTGGTTGTGATTCCTTCACTCACCCTTGGTTATACCGACATCTTCTTCGAAGGTGCTCGATCTGGGGGTAGTAACTCCAGCATTCCTGTAAGCTTTTTTCTCTGGTATATTTAGCAATATTTATACCTAGAAATTCGTGTAAGAATGGAATTTCACCGGGTGACACGGGGCCGAGCTCAGAAATAGATGGTATCCATGTTAAACCACCTAGACATGCCATAATAAAAGATAGGAAAAGAATACTTAATCCTAAAGAAATAAGTAATGTAATAGGTGAAAATTTAGCAAAAGTAAGTAGTGACAAAAATTTGTTTGAGCATTTCCACACAAAGAAAAATAGTATAGAATTAATAACAAATTTTTAAACAATAGAAAATTTAATGTGGAAGAGTTAGAATTTACTCTGTTGAAGAGCAATAAATCTGCCCCTGGAGGTGACAGTTTTTGTTTTGAAATGATCTGCGGTTTAGCATCTTTGGCAAACATACTTATTAGAATTTTGTAACTGCTTATGGCTTCAAAAGTTTATTTCGTGATGAATGGCTTAAAGCTATAATTATTCCTATCCCCAAACCTGGAAAAGATCCCAGTAATGTGAACAATTACAGAACAATTGCTTTAACAAGTTGTTTATGCAGATTGCTAGAGAAAATGGCATGGCACATTCGAGAAAATAAAATTTTGACTCCCACTCAATTTGGGTCACAATGTAACAGATCTACACTGGATTCACTGTCTAACTTGGAAGGCCATATACGAAGAGGATTTAAACATAAACAAATTACTATAGCTGTCTTTTTCGACCTTGAAAAGGCATATGATACTACATGGAGACATGCAATATTAAAAACATTACATATAAACAGCATCCATGGACATTTACCTAGGTTTATCCAAAACTTTATGACAAATCGCACTTTTTCAAGTGAGAGTTGTTGATGTATTGTCAAGTACGTTTCCACTTGAAAATGGTGTTCCACAAGGAAGTGTCCTTAGTGGCACTGTTTACTTTGGCAATAAATGACATCAGTAATAATCTACCTATTGGAATTAAAAGTACCTTGTATATGGATGATTTTGCCATATATTATTCAGCATCTCGCATAAAATATGCAGTGAATCATTAACAAAACTATAATAAAAATAGATGTATGGGCCTTATCTATAGGCCTCAAATTTTCCTTACAAAAGACCCAAGTAGTAATGTTTTATAGAAATAAAAAATGGAAAAAGGTGAAGAAATAGATTTAAAAAGCAGAAATCATTCCGTACCAATTGGCCAAACAGCAAAAATTTTTGGGTTAGTATTTGATACTCACTTGAACTGGAAAGCTCACATAACATACATGAAATCAAAATGCAAAACAGCATTACACCTAATTAAAAAACTATCGAACACTACTTGGGGAGCCGATAGACATACCCTTACTGTACTGTATAAAGCAAGAGTGCTCTGTCATTGATTATGGAAGTGAAATATATGGCTCGGCATCAGACACAGTGCTAAAAACGTTAGACCCAGTTCATAATGAAAGCCTTAGAATATGGTGAGGAGCTTTTTGATCATCACTAACATCATCTTTACAAGTTGAAAATGGTGAACTACCCATCTCTGTCTGTAGAGAGCGAGTAATAATGAAGAGTGCTCTGAGAATTGGGACAAGCCATTCTCCAACCAAAAAATTATTTAGATTAAGAGATGTGTTTATAAACAGTCATCCACCTCCTTTCCCAATTAGAGCTAGATTGTTTGAGTCGCTAAATATAAGTATACAATTACCATTAATAGTAAAATTACATCCTCCTTGGACAAGGCATAAAATATGAGAATTTGTACACACTTAAAATATTTATCAAAAAGTTATTCATATACCCAAGAACACCATAGGGAACATGCAGTAGAACATATAATCCGAAAAGGTTCACATTACACAATATGCACCGACGATCTAAGTCACAATACAGAGTGGGATATAATGCAGTATCCCAAAACAAAACGTATCAGTTCTCTCTACCAGTTAATGCCTCAGTATTTACAGCTGAGTTATGTGCAATAGCATCAGCCATAAAAATCATTAGAGAAGCCCCATATGATAATTTTGTGATTTATAGTGACTCCAGAAGTGCTATAGAAGCCGTTCAAAGCTAAAATAAAAAAAATATTGCACAACAAATTGAGTTTTCACTCCATAAATTGTATAATAATGAAAAAAATATTGAAATATGTTGGATCCCTACCCATGTAGGGATTAAGGGAAATGAAGAGGCTGATAAAGCAGCTAAAGAAGCGGTCCACATGACGAGCAAATGTAGACGTCCCTATTAGTGACTGTATAAGATATATAAAAACAATCATTGTAAGTAAATGGCAAAGTATATTGAATGAAGAACCTGAAAATAATAAATTAAAACAGATAAAATCCAGTGTTGGAAAATGGAGTTAGTCATAACATAGAGAGAGAGAGAGAGAGAGAGAGAGACACTCAAGTAATGCTGACACTCCCCCTCAACATGAGACCACCTTGACGTGGTGAGGGGGCTCTTGAACCCCAGGAATTTGTTTCTGGGTTCGAGTCCAAGAGTCTCATATACCATCATATATTATTTTGGATTAAATTTGTGGAATTTTCCACTTTTAGTAAAATTTACTGGACCTGATAAACAGGAAAAGATATCATAGCTGGGAATGGGTTTATATCCGAAGCTAAATAGTGAGAACTGTGGTAGGACCATCAACTGCCCGATAATATTCAGACCCGAGAGTTACCAGATTGGTAGCCTAAAGGCGGAACTATTTGTTAAGGCTGGACCACGGATTCCAGGGGGGTCTGGTTCTATTGATAGGACTCTCGGCATTCTATCTGGTTTGCCCAAAACATGATTAGGGTGGGGATGATTGTATTCTTGTAATACTCTCAGTCCTACCAAGCGGGTTTGGCTTACACTTGGGCCACTCAAATCATGTTATGCCAACCCCTTTGGGGTAGGGTAGGGAGCGGACATTTGGGAGTCAGTTCTCACTTGTGCCATTGGTGGAAGAACAAAGTTCATGAAAGGCTGATGATATCTTTTTAAGGTTTTCAGGTTTATTTATTTTTCTTTTCTCTTTCTTTCAATCTTTTTGCTTAGTAGTGTGAAAGATTTAAGTACCCCTGGACCCTCTGATGGCATTGCTCCGGCACAGATGACGAGCACTGCTCCAGCACAGAGCATATCTTCTAGCATGGAAAAAGACAATTCTCAGGATAATCCAAATCAGAGTGGTATTAAAACCTTAATACCCTATAAAACTCCCAAAAGGAATAAATACCGACATGACCCAACCTTGACTCACTTCGACTCCCTCTTTGGGAGTGGAGGTTGGTCAAGGTTTCTAACCATGGAAGCTGACCAAAATATTTCAGCCCTAAAACTAGAAAATTATTTATTAAACAGACATCCAACAACAGATATGTCGTTTAGACAAATAAAGGAAAAAACTTGGCTTATAGAAGCCACAACAAAAAGTCAGTCCGAGGACTATTTGTCTTTAAGAAATATGGACATTGTTAACATAAAAGTGAAAAAACACGATACTATGAACAGCGTTCAGGATACCATTGTACTTCCTGAAAACAATAACGAACCAGTCGATAAGAAAATGCTATTGGACACTCAAAAAAAGATAGCCAAATGTCCAAGATTGTGAGGTATATGATGTACCAAGTAAAAACAGCAATAGACAAACATTAGTAATAGCAAAAATAAAATTTGAGGGTGAAGATCTGCCTCAAAAAATAAAAATTTTATTCCAAAATAGAGAGTTGAGACCCTATGTCCCAAAGCCACTGCAGTGTCAAAATTGCAGTACGTATGGACACACACAAAAATTGTAGAAATGAACCAGTATGCGCTTATTGTGGATCTACTGATCATACCACACAGTGGAAGTGCAGTGAGCCTAAGTGTGTAAACTGTGGGCAAAATCATCATGCAAGATCCAAAGAATGCATGTATTATATATACAAAATACAGAATTAAAAATACTACAAGAACGAACAGGGATGTCTATAAAAGAGGCTAAGTTAGAATTAAAAGTGAGAGGAATTCAAGAACCGTCTAAGAAACACACGTATTCTTCAATAACAAGAGCAAAAAATGAAGCAAAAACGCAAACAGATAGACGTAACAAAGCACAGAAAAGTAAATCTCACGAAAAAATTAATAATTTAGAAATAAAAAATAAAATAGAGAATAAAGAAACAGGTACAAATGAGATGGATAATATTTTATCCAATTAATTTGAAATATTAATGCAAATAGAAACACAGGACGATGCCGCTACTAAAGTAACAGAAGAAGGTAGAGATTAACTGGAAATTAAAGATAAAAAAAGCCCTTTGGAGAGAACACCACCCAAAACGAAGAAACCAACTATTATTAGAGAAACATCAGTTAAACCAAAGATAAAGGAGATGAAAAAGGAACAAAAACAAAAACAAGCTAAGAATAACCTTTATCCCCTAAAATAATAGTAAAAACTATGAAGGCAAATGTCGAGAACACTGAAGAAATGAAAGAGAACCATACCATAGATGATACGTCAAGGGAGAAGAGATTACTCCATCTCCAGTAATTGGTACAAAAGCAAATGAAAAGAGAAATACACATGATAATACGTGTGGATGTAATGATTGCTTCATTAAATTATGCAATAACAACAAAAGCATAACAAAAGATGGTTTAACAAACATTATAAGAAATATTATGAAATATAGAAGAAAAGAAACCACAGATTTGAGTAACCATGAAAAAGGGTGCATGTCCATTGAGCACTTAGTATATTATAAGGAAAAGCAAATGAATGTCGTGAGTAAATTATTAGAAAAAATCCAAATTGATAATACAAAAAAAAGAAAGTAAAACTCGACCGCTATAAAAAATATTTTCAATAGTTATACAATGGAACGTAAATGGTCTACAGACCAGATTACAGCCAGGAGAAGTACAACGGTTATTATAGATTATGAACCTATGATATTATGTTTGCAACATGTCAACAAAACAATATCAACAGTAGGTAAATATACCTTAGCATCAACATCACGAGAGGAAGAAGGAAATTTAGGTACTGCTATATATGTCCATAACAAAGTATGTTATGACAAAGTACCTGTAAACTTTACTGATCTGCAAACGTTGAGTATTAGAATACGAATAAAAAACGATAATTATGTAATTCATAATTTGTACAATCAACCAAATAAAAATTATGACATTGACAAACTCAAAGAATTACTTAATACCAAGGAACTTACAATAATAGTAGGTGATTTTAATGCCCACAACCCAATGTGGGACTGTAATTGTACAGACTCAAATAGAGCAGGAAGTAAAATAGAGCAATTCGTAGATTCATATGACATGTGCTGTATAAATGATAACGAAATCAGCACATATTTTTCCAAAACACATGGAACATTTTCCTCAATCGACTTAACTCTATGTACAACAAACATAGTAGCCAGATTGGAGTGGAATACAGTAGACGACCAACATACAAGTGATCATTTCCCAATATTAATTTCATTATTACAAAATAATCCTACCAAGCATGTCCCTCAATATAACATTTATAAAGCAGATTGGGAGCAATATGAATTCCACACTAGGAATATCCCACCATTTGAATATTTGAAAGACCATAATGAAACTAATAAATTTCTTGTTGATTTCATTACAAATGCTGCTGATAAAGCAATACCAAAATCCAAATCTCATTCAACAAAACACAGAGTCCCATGGTGGTCTGAAAAACTAACAGAATTAATAAAAATAAAACACCAAATTGGAAGACGACTAAATAATTTGAATAGAAAATTCAGTAAATTAAACAAAACATTACCGATATTAGAAGGAACCTTACAAAAACTGACTATATTATTACTAGAAGTTGATACATTAAAACCTGTATATAACAAAATATCTGCAAAGTTTAAAAGAGAAGTAATTCAAGGAAGAATCATTTCATGGAGAAAGTATGTATCAGATCTCTCTAAAAATACTCCCATACAAAAAATATGGGAAAAATTCAGAAAAATAAATGGTACCCATGTTAAACCACCTAGGCATGCTATAATAAAAGATGGGAAAAGAATACTTGATCCTAAAGAAATTAGTAATGTAATAGGTGAAAATTTAGCAAAAGTAAGTAGTAACAGAAATTTAGATGAGCATTTCTGCACAAGGAAAAATAATATAGAATTAATAACAATAAATTTTGAAACAATTGAAGACATAATAGAAAATTTAATATGGAAGAGCTAGAATTTGCTCTGTTGAACAGCAATAAATCTGCCCCTGGAGGTGACAATATTTGTTTTGAAATGATCTGCCATTTAGCACCTTTGGCAAAGACATACTTGTTAGAGTTTTATAACCACTTAAGGCTTAAAAATTTATTTCATGATGAATGGCGTAAACCTATAATTATTCCAATCCCCACACCTTGAAAAGATTCCAGTAGTGTAAACAATTACAGACCAATTTCTTTAACAAGTTGTTTATCCAAATTACTAGAAAAAATGTTGAATGCTCAACTAACATGGCACATTCGAGAAAATAAGATTTTGACTCCCACTCAGTTCGGGTCACAGTGTAACAGATCTACATTAGATTCTCTCTCTAACTTAGAAGACCATATACGTAGAGGTTTTGAACGAAAACAAATTACTGTAGCTGTCTTTTTTTGACATTGAAAAAGCATACGATACTACATGTAGATATGCTATATTAAAAACTTTACAAAACAACAACATCCGTGGACATTTACCTAGGTTTATACCAAACTTTTTGACAAACCGCAGTTTTCAGGTGAGAATTGTTGATGTTCTGTCTAGAGCATTTCCTCTTGAAAATGGTGTTCCACAGGGAAGCGTCCTTAGTGGCACACTGTTTACTTTAGCAATTAATGATATCAGTAATAATCTACCTATTGGTATTAAAATTAACCTGTATATGGATGATTTTGCCATATATTATTCAGCATCTCGAATAAAATATGCAGAACGAATCATTAATAAAAGCATAGTAAAAATAGATGAATGGGCTTTATCTGTAGGCTTTAAATTTTCAATAGATAAAACCCAAGCAATCATGTTTTATAAAAATAAAAAGTGGAAAAAAGGAGAAGAAATAGACCTAAAAATCAGAAACCATAGTATACCAGTTGGCCAAACAGCAAAAGTTTTAGGATTAGTATTTGATACTCACATGAACTGGAAAGCCCACATAACATACATGAAATCAAAATGTAAAAGAGCTTTAAACCTAATTAAAAAACTATCGAACACTACTTGGGGAGCCAATAGACATACCCTTACTTTGTTGTATAAAGCAACAGTACTGTCTATCGTTGATTATGGAAGTGAAATATATGGCTCGGCATCAGACGCAATGCTGAAAACGGTAGACCCAATTCATAATGAGGGCCTTAGAATATGTTCAAGAGCTTTTCGATCATCACCAACATCTTTACAAGTTGAATGTGGTGAACTACCTCTGTCTCTCCATAGAGAGCTAGTAACAATGAAGAGTGCTCTAAGAATTCAGACGAATGATTCTCCAACCAAAAAATTATTTGGATTAAGAGATGTGTTTATAAACAATCATCCACCTTCTTTCCCAGTTAGAGCTAGAAGATTATTTAGAGCTATATAAGATTATATTGAGTACTATAATATATATATATACAATATATATTACCTTTAATATTAAAATTGCCTCCTCCTTGGACAATGAACAAAATGAGAATTTGTACACACTTGAAATATTTATCAAAAAGTCATTCATATACTCCAGAATACCATAGACAACATGCAGTAGAGCATATAATCCGAAAAGGTCCACATTACGTAATATATATACACTGACGGATCTAAGTCACAATACGGAGTGGGGTATGCTGCGGTATCCCAAAACAAAACGTATCGGTTCTCTCTCCCAGATAAAGCCACTGTATTTACAGCTGAGTTATGTGCAATAGTATCAGCCATAAAAATAATTAGAGAAGTCTCATGTAATAATTTTGTAATTTATAGCGACTCCAGAAGTGCTATAGAAGCTATTCAAAGCTATAATAAAAAATAATATTGTACAACATATAAAGTTCTCACTCCATAAATTGTATAATAAGGGAAAAAATATTGAAATATGTTGGATTCCTGTCCATGTAGGGATTAAGGAAATGAATAGGCTGATAAAGCAGCTAAAGAAGTGGTCCACATGACGAGAACAAATTTAGACATCCCTATCAGTGACTATACAAGATATATAAAAACAGTCACAGTAAAAAAATGGCAAAATATATGGAACGAAGAACCTGAAAATAATAAATTAAAACAGATAAAATCCAGTGTTGGAAAATGGAGTTCGTCATATCAGAGAGAGACACACGCACAAGTAATTCTGACACGTCTTCGAATAGGCCATACTCGTTTGACACATGGACACTTAATGAACAGTCCATGTGGCCCTCTTCCCAGATGTCCAGATTGTAATGTGCTGATAACAGTTAAGCATATACTATGGGAATGTCCAAAATATAACCTGCAGCGATTATCAAATTTTGGAAATAGACCGATAGAAGAAATTTTGTCAGAATCTTCAACATTCTCAACAGTATCGATTTTAATGTTTTTGAGAAGCTGTGAGTTAATTGGTAAACTATAAAAAATCGATCAGTCAGTATAATGAATTTTAAAACAAGTAAATTTTATGATTTTACTTTATTTATTTTGAATTTTAATATACCTTTTTAGTGAGTATATGGAAGCATGAGTTTAAATGTATTTATTGTGTGAGTGTGTTCCAGTATGAAAGCATATGCCTTTTTACAGCTTTTAATTTCACTTTCATTTTCATTCATTCATAATTGACAAGTGACCTATTAGGTCACAGTGCTAGGCTTCTAGCCTAGACTTGTCATTCCATCCTAATCCTTCGGGCCAGCCCTATGAGAGCTGATGGTCAGCTCAGTGGTCTGGTTAAACTATTTTAATAATAATAATAATAGTTCCCAGTGCTAGGCTTCTAGCCTAGACTTGTCATTCCATCCTAATCCTTCGGGCCAGCCCTATGAGAGCTGATGGTCAGCTCAGTGGTCTGGTTAAACTATTTTAATAATAATAATAATAGGTCCCAGTGCTAGGCTTCCAGCCTAGACTTGTCATTCCATCCTAATCCTTCGGGCCAGCCCTATGAGAGCTGATGGTCAGCTCAGTGGTCTGGTTAAACTATTTTAATAATAATAATAATAATAATAATGCTGACACTTCTTCGAATAGGCCATACTTGTTTGACACATGGACACTTTATGAACAGTCCATGTGGCCCTCCTCCCAAGTGCCCAAATCGCAAAGCGTTGATAACCGTGAAACATTTATTGTGTGAATGTCCAAAACATAACCTGCAGCAATTATAAAATTTTGGAAATAGATCAATGAAAGAAATTTTGTCGGAATCTTCAACATTTTCAGTAATACCCATTTTAGTGTTCATGAGGAGTTGTGATTTGATTGGTAAAATATAAAAAGTAAATAATGAAGATAGGAAAACCTAATGAATTTTAAAACAACTAATTTTTAAAATCTTACTTAACCCTTAAACGCCGAGCCTCTATTTACAAAAAATCGTTCCATAATTGTTCAGAGCTAATGAAGCGGAAAAAAAGTTTTTCAAAAAATCACAGCACGCTTAGTTTTTAAGATTAAGAGTTCATTTTTGGCTCCTTTTTTCTCATTGCCTGAAGTTTAGTATGCAACCATCAGAAATGAAAATAAATATCATTATCATGTATAAATACTGGAATATATGACAGCAAAAAAAAAAACTATAATTGTATACAAATCGCGCTGTAAGCAAAATGGTTAAAGGTAATGAGTTACTTTTTTTTAGTTCTATTGTACACTAAATTGCGATGATTTTGGTATACAACAGATTGTAAAACGATTAAAGCAACACAGAGAAAATATTATCACAAAATGATGCATGAATTTGTAACGGGCGGATGTAAAAAAAAAAGTTTTTTTCAAAAATTCACCATAAATCGAAATATTGTACTAGAGACTTTCCAATTGTTTCAAAATGAAGGAAATTGATTGAATATTACTAGACTGTAAGTTTTTTTTAGCTTACAATTGCATTTTTTGACCATTTCGATCGAGTTAAAGTTGACCGAAGGTTATTTTTCTATTTATCGTTATTTATATGAAAATATTTAAAAATGGTAAAAGCTAAAAGCATGATTTATTTTTTTTTGTATTCTACGTCCTGTTGCCTCACAAATGCAAACACTCGCTTAAAAGTTCTGCAAAACACGGTGCGTCAAGATATCGCTCTCCGACGATGCGCGCTGATGCTTTCTGGTGCAGGAAGGAAGAAATTCGCGCATGCGCGTCTGGGTGACGCTTATAAACAAAACAACAGCGTGATCCGTGAACTCCCAGCATCCCTCAAGGCGCGTGATTTAAAACCTTTCGCAAACTAGGCCTATAATTATTTTTCCGCGAATATTTAAAAAAATAATTTTTAGTCGACGTACCATATGTCCACTTGGCACCCAATAGACAATTTTAGTCGACGTATGGTACGTCCAGGAGGCGTTTAAGGGTTAATAATTTTACTTTATTGTGAATTTTAATATATCTTTTTAGTGAGTATATTTGGAAATATGAATATAAATGTATTTATTGTTTGAGTGTGTACCAGTATTAGAGCTTATGCCTTTTGGAACTTTTAATTTAATTTTCATTCGTTCATCACCATACCGAGTGACCTATTTGGTCCCAGTTCTAGCCTTCTATCCTAGACCTGTCATTTCATCCAAGTCCTTCAGGCCAGCCCTATGAGAGCTGATAGTCAGCTCAGTTGTATGGTTAAACTTTTTTAATAATAATTATAAAGGACTGGAATTGTACAAACTCAAATAGAACAGGGAATAAAATAGAAGAGTTCATGCATTTAAACAACATGCTGTATAAATGATGACGAAATTAGCACATAATTTTCAGAAAGACATGGAACATTTTCTTCAGTAGACTTAACTCTATGTACAACAAGTATAGTTAACAGATTAGATTGGAATACAGTTGATGACTTGCCCACCAGTGATCATTTCCCAATATTAATTTCCTTATTACAAAAAATCCTTCAAAACTTGTCCCTCACTATAACATTTATAAAGCAGATTGGGAGCAATATGAAATGCACACTTGAAATATTCCACCATTTGAATATTTAAAAGACCATAATGAAACTAATAAATTTCTTGTTGATTTCATTAAAAATGCTGGGGATAAAGCAATACCAAACTCAAAACCCCATCCAACAAAACACGAAGATCCGTGGTGGTCCAATAAGGTAACAGAATTAATAAATATAAAACACTCAATGGAGAAATGATTAGATAATTTCAATAGAAAGTTCAGTAAAATAAATGAAAAATTACCGATATTAGCAGGAACTTTACAAAAAAAGACTAAATTTTTACCAGAAATTGTTACATTAAAACCTGTATATAACAAAATATCTGGAAAATTTAAAAAGGAAGTAATTCAAGGAAGAATAATTTCATGGAAATACATATCAGATCTCTCTAATAATGCCCCTCGAGTAGGACGCCTTGACGAGGTGAGGGGCTAAGGGACCCTGGCCTTTGGGCCCGGGTCCTGACGAATCATCCTACATAGTTTTTGGTTTAAATGGCGTGGACATTTCCACATTCGCAAAATTTTACTGCTTAGGTGAGTCTGAGAAGGGATCGTTTTTTGGAAGGGGTTCGCATTCGAAGCTAATTGTGGGAGTTGTGGTGGTTGAGTCGCCACCCGAGATAGTTTGGACCTAAGAGATGGTGATGGGATTTTTCCCACTGCTATCTTGAGGGCGGAACCATCTCTGGGGATCAGCCCATCGGAATCCAGGGGCTGGTTTTGGAGGTGGGACTCCTGGCTTTTGTCCGGAAGCCCACCGAGTACGGTTGGAGTGGGGAGTCAGTCCCCATTAGTGGGGGCAGAACTCCCAGCAGGCGGATTGGCTTATACCTGGGCCACTGCAAGCGTACTGGTGCTATCCTGAAAGGGTAGGGTATGGGGTGGACTGTTGGGAGTCAACTCTCACTTGTGCCATTGGTGGAGAATGCGAATACCTGACTGATCTACGATACTTTCTTGATATGACCAAGCAGTTTTGGGTGGGTGGATGAACCAGTTTGTGTGTGGTGGTCTGATGTGTGCATGCTTGGCATCTTGGGGTCTCTTTGTGGGCTTTGGGAGTGTGTTGGGGTGGGAAGCTGAGCAGTAGAGCTGCCCAGTTTGTCCTTTTGATATGCTGTCGGGGGTCTGTGCGGGGGCTCTTGGGTGTCGGGTGTGCACTTTTTGGACCTTTGCATGTGGACTGGTTTAAACTTATGGATTTGGCTTTTAGTTCTCCCTCCCCTGGATCCGATGACTTAACGGCACTGGCAACGACTTCTGGCATGAACATGGATACGGGCTTGGCTGTTGGACAGAACCAAACACTGAGACACCAGGGTGTTAATAAATCTGGTGGATTTGATTCAAATAATAGGGTCCTTTATTGCACTAATGTAAACTTATCATTAGATTACGAATGTTTATACAGTGTAGTGAAGCAATTTGGCAAAGTGGAAAGAATTAAATTAATTCTAGAAAAGATAAGCAGTCATTTTGTGCTTTTATCAAATTTTCCTCTCCCTTGGAAGCTAGTGAGGCACAACAAAGACTCCATGGCCACATTCTAAATGACTCAGTTGTCAGCACGAAAGTGTTTTCAGTGAAAAACTTGAATGATGAGCCATTTGACTTGTGTTCCAAAGGCTGAAGAACATGGACCAGTCCCATGTACCAGAGCTCTTCCTCCCCCTTTATGGCATGTTGCTATCTACAAGGAGGGAGGGAAAAATTTGATAAAAGCTGCTGACTGCATTGAGAGCAAGGTTGGTTCCATTCCCATTGGAAATTTGAAACGGTATGGAAAGAATCTTCTAATAAAAGCTGGAAATGAGACTCAAGCAGTTCTGTTAGCTAACTTTAAACCTCCTGAAAGTGGAAATATTGAATCTATTTCATCTCACAGATTTTTAATACACTGAAAGGAGTAGTTTACTCAAAAGATTTGCATGTTTTTAAAGAGGAGGAGATTCTCCATCGATGCCCTCCTTGTGTATCTCATGTAAAAAAACTGGGTGGTGATGCAGCTATCCTTTTAACCTTCTCCTCCAATTACCTACCTGATACCATCATTGTTGGCCATGAGAGGATGCAGGTTAAAAAATATAAAAGAAGTCCTAGACAGTGTCGCAAATGCTTTGAATATGGCCACATTCAAAACTCTTGCGATAACAATAAAAGATGTCCTGTGTGCTCTGCAGAGCACGATAATTTTGATGATTGCAAAGCAGCCCGATACTGTTTTCTTTGCAAGGGTGATCACACACCAAACTCTAGGGCTTGTCCCAGATATAAATTTGAACAAGAAGTGTTGGCAGTGGCAGATAATGAACATATTAGCATTAGTGAAGCAAAGCGCATGGTAATGGGGGCAAACAAAAGTGCCAACACTACGTATGCTTCTGTAATAAAACTTATGAAAACTTCCAACAATGTAAGGCCACCAATAACTGTGTCTGATGGAAGATATCACAAACCTGGTATTTCTCGAACCATAAATAATAATGAAAATCTCCAAACTGGTGAGAAACTTTCGTCGGCAAGTGCTTTGAAGTCCAATAGCAAAAATTGTACTTCCAAAAGCACAGAAAATTTATCTTCCACCACATCCACAGCTGTCGATTCATCTCCAAAAATAAGGGTGCCAAAATCAGCCAATAATTCAGGAAAATATTCTGAAAATACTTCAAACCAAAATAAGCTA
Source organism: Macrobrachium rosenbergii (assembly GCF_040412425.1). Lineage (NCBI taxonomy): Eukaryota > Metazoa > Arthropoda > Malacostraca > Decapoda > Palaemonidae > Macrobrachium > Macrobrachium rosenbergii. Next base: position 63,279,307 of record NC_089761.1, read on the forward strand.
AAGGAACAATCCCAATTAGATAGAGCTAGTTCAGAGCCATCAATCGCCACAGCCACAAACAAAAATAATAATAAAACTACAGTTGCAACTACCAAGAAACGCACAAGAAATAGTTCCCCAAATAATGATAATTTTATAATAAAAACTTCAAATGGGTTCAGTGTTTTGGAAGACATCTCTCCTCCTAGAAAGGTGGTTCCAAAAGTAGTTTCAGAACAAAAACATCTGAGTTCAATTCAGTCTTGCCGCCCTAAGACAAATAGGATTAGTGGTGCACAGAACCACAGCAATAATTCTGAACATCAGGTTCATAATAAAAATATGAAGATCAACCAAAGACCCTGAACACCAATTCAGATGAAAAGGGATTAAGAAAACAATCTCTTATAAAGGAGAATTTCCCACTCCACCTAGGAACAGTACTTCCCCCTCCAGGAGTGGGAAGTAGCACATTTTACCACCTTAGCATTCTTGCTCGATATTCTTCAGTGGAACTGTAAAGGTCTCAGAGCCCGTACAGAAGACCTTAAAGTTTTAATGCATGAATTCAATCCAGGGATTATATGCCTACAGGAAACAATGTTAGGCAACTCTGTTTATAATCCTGGACTAAATTATTCAATATTTAAATCATATCCCCAATTGGTGATCGTGCCCATGGAGGTGCTGCAATTATTATTAATAAATCTCTTACAGCACTCCACAATACAATTAAATACAACACTACAAGCTGTCGCTATTTCAGTCATTTTGGAAAAGAGGATAACAATCTGCTCCTTATACCTTCCACCAGACCTTGATTTTAACATTGGAGATATTCAGTCGTTAATTGACCAACTTCCAGCTCCTTTACTTCTGCTAGGTGATTTTAATGCCCACAACCCCTTTGGGGAAGTCGGTTTTAGATAGTAAAAGGAAATTAATCGAAGACCTTATTGACAGGAATGATGTTACCCTGTATAATAATGGGTCAATGACTTTCCACAACATTCACGATAATCATTTCTCTGCACTGGACCTTAGTATTTCTTCAACTAGTATCCACCTTGATTTTAATTGGTCTGTTAATGAAGATTTAAATGGAAGTGATCACTACCCGATCCATTTGAAATATGCTCTGAATGCTCCATCTGAAGTTTTACCTAAGTGGAAGGTAGAGGACGCAGACTGGGATAAATTTAGTAAGGGTGTCAATCTAGATAGGAGTTTGAGTCCTTTCATTCTCATCTAGATGCCTATGATTACTTTATTGAATCTACTTTGAAGAGTGCTGAAAGCTCGATTCCAAAAACAAAAGGCAAACCTCGTAGACCTGCAGTTCCCTGGTGGAATAAGACATGTGGTATTCTGAGAAAAGTGACTAGGAAATGCTACAGACGTTACAAAACTAGTGGCTCCCCTCAGTCTAAATTAATCTACAAACGTGCTTTAGCCAAGCAGCGGCGCTTTTATAAGAAAGCCAAAAGAGAATGTTGGCTTTACTATATTAATGGAATAAACTCCAAGACCCCACTAAGAGTGGTGTGGCGCAAAATAAGGAAACTGAGTGGAAAATTTGTAGCGTCACCATTGCCCTCATTAAAAATAAATGACACTCTAATCACAGAGCCCACTGAAGTTGCCAATGAGCTGGGAAAACACTTTTCTAAAGTTTCCAGCCCTAACAATTATTCTCCAGAATTTCAAAGAATTAGGAATTCTGAAATGTGTCTGAAGTTTGATTCGGGAAAATCTGAACCATACAACTACAAATTTTCCCTAAGAGAACTTTGTGAGGCGCTCTCCTCAAGTGAATCCACAGCTCCAGGTGAGGATACAATCATATATGAAATGCTGAAACACCTCCCAGATGATGCCAAAAAATATTTACTGAAGATTATAAACAAAATATGGGAAACTGGAATTTTACCCAAGGACTGGAAAATATCCATAATTGTCCCTGTTAAAAAGCCTAATAAAGATGCTTCCCAAGCCACCAGCTATAGACCAATAGCTCTTACCAGCTGTGTATGTAAGCTGATGGAGAAAATGATAAATACTAGACTGGTTTGGCACCTGGAGACCAAAGGATTACTATCGCCATTTCAATTTGGTTTCAGAAAAAACCGCTCCACCCTTGATCCCTTGCTGAGGCTGACCAACCAAATCCAGCAAGGATTCGCCAAAAAGTGTCAGACCATTGGCATATTTTTTGACTTGGAGAAAGCATATGACACTACCTGGAGAATTGGCATCATGAAACAATTGCACAAGATGGGCATATGTGGAAGAATGGTCAGGTTTATATATTCCTTTTATCAGACAGACTTTTTAAGGTAAGAGTGGGAAACTCCTTCTCCCAACCTTTTATGCAGGAGGAAGGAGTTCCCCAAGGAAGTGTTTTAAGTGTAACACGTTTTTCAGTGGCAATAAATAGTCTGATTGAAAAAATCTCGCCCCCTGTTAAATGCTCGCTTTTTGTCGATGACCTTGCAATATACTGCACAGGATATGATTCCTTGTCTGTATGTAAACATTTGCAAAGGTCTATTAATGCTATTACTAAGTGGGCTGATGAGAATGGTTTCAAATTCTCCTCTTCCAAAACAGTTGCAGTAAGATTCACCAGGTGCCGGCGTGTGGAAGAGGTTCCCACACTTAGTTTAAAAGGGTCCATCCTTCCTTACGAGAGTGAAGTTAAATTTCTGGGGATGACTATTGACCATAAATTAACATGGGCTAGCCACATAAATGCCCTAAAGTTTAATGTTAAACAATCTATGAATATTTTAAAGGTTGTTTCTGGATTTAGTTGGGGGGCTGATAAGAAATCCCTTCTGAGGCTATATGACTCTCTGTGTCGATCTAAGCTAGACTATGGCTGTCAGATTTATTCCTCAGCCTGTAAAACCAAGCTAAAGGAACTGGATGTTGTACACAACATGGGGTTGAGAATATGCTCAGGGGCTTTTAGAACTTCGCCTGTTGAAAGCATTTATGTCGACACAGATCATTTACCCCTTGATCTAAGAAGGCAAGAGCTAGGGTTGCGATACATGGCTAGAATGAAAAGTGCTCCCAAAAATCCCTCCTTTCAAGCACTAAAGGAAACAGACTCTCGAAGTTTTTCTGGTACAAGAGCTTCTAAACCATTCCAAATTCGACTGAATGAGGATGTTAGGAATAATCACCTTAAATCCCAGAAAGTCCTGGAAGTAGAATATCCTGTAAATCCTCCATGGCTTATCCCAGAAGCATCAATATGTAAGAAACTGTTTAACAAAAAGGACTGCACTGTAGAAGAGATTAGGGAAAATTCTTAGAGCACGATGTTACCCATACTAATTTTACAAAAATTTATACAGATGGATCTAAGTCAGATAGTGGTGTTGGTTGCGCTGTTATCCTTGGTGATACAGCGTAACAGCTAAATTACCTGACTCTGCATCAATATTTACTGCCGAATTAACAGCCGTAGTGTCTGCCTAGATTTAGTTTTTCATCAAAAGTAGTGACTCTAATTTTTGTCATATACTCAGACTCTAGAAGCACCATAGAAGCTATTAAAAAATTTAATAGCTTTCATCCATTAATTCAAAAAGTTCAGGAGTGGCTTTTTCGTATATATTGTCGACGTAAATCAGTCTCTTTCTGTTGGGTCCCTTCTCACGTGGGGATTCTCGGAAACGAGATGGCAGATAGGGAAGCGAAAGCTGCTAGTATTTTATCAGAAACCTCTTTTAGAAAAGTGCCTCATACAGATCTAAAAGGTCCCATTAGATCTTATGTTTTAAGTAAATGGCAAGAAAGGTGGACTTCTCCCCTTCTTGCCAATAATAAGAAATATAGAAATATTAGGGATAATGTACTACCGTGGTCTTCGTCATTCCAGCTTGACAGACGAACAGAGGTTATTTTAACGAGATTAAGGATTGGGCACACTCGTCTAACCCATCAGTTTATTTTAGAAGGAAGCAGCCCTCCAGAGTGTGCTTACTGTGACGAGACACTAACAGTGGAGCACATTCTGGTGGTTTGCCCCAGATATTTTAACCAAAGAGAGAGATATTTTCAGGGTAAATCCCTGTCTGATATTTTGGGAGATGAAGCAGATATTTCTGCTATCATCTCTTTTTTAAAGTGTATTAAAATTTTTAACGATATTTAATTTTATTTAATAATTTATTACATCACGTAGAATTTTAATGACATTAATTTTTTTTTTTTTATGTATATAGCACATCATTCATTAAACTTCATACCCTTATTTATTGGTCACATCACTTCATTTTATTTATTAATCATTTCCTTCATGAATTCATAACTTTAACATAATTTATTTTCTTTCCATTACGGCGCTGAATGGCCTTGTTGGCCCCAGTGCCTGGGCTTTTGCCCTAAATATCATACATCCATCCATCTCTAATAATGCTCCCATACAAAAAATATGGGAAAAATTCGGGAAAATAAATGGTATCCATCTTGAGGGGTGCGCCGATTGCCGAATTTCGATGAATTATCGATTTGTAGATTTTTACAGTCTTGGACTGCTATATTTCTAAATAAACATGTCCTGAAATATTATTGCTAAAAAAATGTTTTAAGTGGGTTTTTTACATTTATGTTCACCGCATTTACTGGCATTTGAGCAGCATTGAGCGAAAAATTTTCGCCAGCTTTCTGTATGACTTTAGGTGGAAGTGAGGAATGTACTTTACTTTCCTACTAAAATACACATTATCTATGTTGAAAACTGGCTCTCTCTCTCAAAAAATATATCTTAGTAAATATGTATTTATGTATCGAGATATCGCCCTGTGAGCGACAATGTGCGACAAAGTGTCGTATGTATGTATGATTTGCCAATTATGGATAGTAGAAATTAAGAAATTTACTTCAGTATCCTACTAAAACTACCCATTTTTTACGATAAGAGCTCGTTCTCTGAAAAAAATATAAAAAAGTAAATATATATGTATTTTGATATTTTGAACTCATTATCACAGATGTACCATGCCAGCTAGTATACATATAATATTTTATATATCTTGACATATTTTTACTGCGTATTTTCGGAAATATGAAATTATATAAGTAGGTAACAGTTCTAAACAGAGCGTCAGGTTTTACCATTAAACCATCTCGATTTGTGTGTGATTCTGGTTCATGCTATATCCCAGTGCTCTGTGAAGCATTTCCTTTTTGGATTTTCCTACCGTGTAGTGCATTCATGCAATTCCATTGCCATAAGCAAGGAAAGTACCACTCTTATGAGGGAGAAATTTGAATGATTGTATTTTGTAAGTTTTTTATAAGAGAGGGACGAAACAAACGGGAATTGTCTCGCCTGGGATAGTAACAACACCAGAACGCACATATCTAAGTAAGGGATTTGTTTTCCTGTATTAGTGATATTCTAATTAGTGATTACTATTTTTCATATTGTAATTATATAAGAAAACAAAGCTTGATTTTACTGCAGTGAGTTGTCATCTGACTCGTGACTTGTGTAGGCTTGGTTGTTCAGCATTTGTTTACTTTATCCTCCCAGTTGTTTGTTTATTTGCCTCTCCAATATCTGAACGGAAAACATGTACAGTGGAAGCGTATATAGGTTATGTAGAAAATTTATATTGATAGCATATACTTTAATAGGTCATGAAGAAAACTTTAGGATGAGTGTAAAACGATGGGAACAAACCTTTCCTAGAATACCATGTCTTGGCCTAACCTCATTAGGGCATTTATTTTTATAATTTATTTATATTACAAAAAAAAATTTCGCACTGATAGCATATAACCTACTATTTTTTATAGGTTATGGATATACTATTTTACAGGTTATACTGATAACATATACTAATTATTAGTGGGTTTTTGTTATGAAAAAACTTTGCACTGATAAAATATGTATATATATTATATATATATTTTTATAAATATTACTGCTGTTCGCCCTCAATGTATTTGTGTAGTAATATTAGTCAGATTGACCTCAACCGAGAACATCTCTGTCCATAAATAAAAGGTAGGCCAGGCAATTCAAAATAACGATCACAGCAGAGACAGACATGGCGTGCTTTGCATTAGGCAGGAATAGGCTGTGCAGTTCAAAAACAAAATATGCCGATGGCATTAGGGACCTAAACCTCAGAGAGGGTTTTCACTCAATAATCTCTAGTAATGGTGGTCTTAAGCTGTCTTTCCCTTTACCTTACACATTCGGCGATGTCTTTGTCAAGGTCGGAGTGCCTGGGGCGTCGTGTAAAGATGCAGCCAGTCACCTTGCGGGAACCAGAGCGAGGTCAGTGAGAGACAGGCCGTGAACGAGAGAGTACGCCGTGTAGCGTGCCGGAACGGTGTCCTTTGTCCCTTTACACCCCTTTTGCGCCTCCGTCTATATTAATTAGTGAATTGAGAAGACTGCTAGTATCAAGACTTCCGAGTGTCTGTTGTATGCGCAAACTACTCGACGTTCAAGGTAAGTCCGATTCTTGTCCAAGCTTCGTCGATTGACTAATAACTTTTCTGTATTTCCATTTCCTTTGTTTCCTCCTCCAGCCACCACTTACGGTATATGCTATTACGAAGTCTAAGATTAAGCCAAATTATTATATTGTTTAGCGTTAGCCGAATTATCCCAGTAAGTCTCGGGATTTAGGCAAGCAAGTCATTTTAATACTCTGGTATTCGTTATGCCTAGCGTTCATTGTTTGGAAGAACTGTTGTGTCTTTTTGTATTTAATACCATCTTAACAAGTAGAGATTTTTTGTGCGTCCGCAGTTGGTGACGTTTATCATAAAGTCTTTATTCCTTGAATATTCTTTGTTAGGGGTAATTACCCTTAACTGGCGACCTTTGGTTAATTAACGTCTGTCTTTGAGGTTAATTCGTGGCTTCAAGTGACAGGTTACGTGTATTCTTGGCATGCAGGGCTGTGAAAAATTACGTAAATTAAACAATAACTGATCAGCCAAGAATTGCATGTAACAATATATATATATAATATATATATATATATATATATATATATATATATATATATATATATATATATATATATATATGAAAATAAGAAGGCCCATAAAACTATTTAAACGTTGAAACCATATATTTGGGCACTTGTTTCTGTGCTGTTCAATTGACTATGGACAGGTGGAAAGTTACAATGGTATATATACAAAAACATGAAGGTGTGGCCTTAGGCCTCCGATGTTAAGGAGGTGGCGTTTTCTTAAGAAGGAGGAGATTGACCAAAATTCCTAGTGGTTTTTGGCCTCATTAGCTCCCGTTTTGATGGATCTGGCGTGTCAGGCGTTTCTTGGGTCATCTTCTTCAAAAGGTGCGAGGATTAAATGTGTCAATGGCGTCCGATTTCCAATGTCCTCCTGACAGGTTCATATTGTTGGTTTGATTGATGATAGCAGATTCCAGCATCTTTCTTTTATCACGGACTAAAAGCTACTCTTGAAAACCAACTAAATTAATCCAGTTAATGACATGCCCTGTATTTCTAATATGTAGGAAAATTCCCGAACTCTCCGAAAGCGTAACGTACTGATCTTTTGTGCTCTGTTATTCTTTGCGAGAGCGATCTACCTTGTCTTGCCTACATAAATGTCTGACAAAATTACTACGGTATCTTGTAAACTCCGGCTTCTTCCCTTTTGTTATTTTAAGTACATTTTAACATAATGAACTGATTAACTCGATGGATTTGGGATAATGGAAAATGAAAGGATTATTAGAACTGAGTTGCTCGGTGGCCTTTTGGATGTTTTTCATCGTATGGAAGCTTTATTTTGTTGTTGAAATCTATTTGTCCAACTGAGTGGGACCTCTGTAGTATATTTTATTTGCTTTATTAATAGCCCTCTCGATAATGTGTGGTGGATAGAGCAGTTTGCGTTAGGTGTTGGCGGATCGTGTTAAATTCTTGATCCAGGTACTCAGTGTTTTGAACATATCCTAAGTCCTCTGAGGAATAGGTTGCACCCTACCATGATTTTTACGGAGACATCGTGGTAGCTTAAGAAATGAATGTAGGAGACAACGAAGGTGGGTTTCTATATACTGTAAATGCATACCTGTTCTGTTTTCTTATGATCAGTACATCTAGGATTGGCAGTTTTCCGTCCTTTTCCCATTCTGTTTTAAATTTTATGGTCGGAACTATCAGTGAATTTAGCCTATTAAAAAATTCCTTAAAGTCCCCAGCTATTGTCCCAGAAAGTAAAGATATCATCTCTGTATCTAAGCCAGATCATGTTATGGGGTTTGATAGACTGACAAAAGTTCTGTTTCGAAATATTCCATGTACAAGTTTGCTAGAAGGGGTGATAGGGGACTTCCCATGCTACAGCCAAATTTTTGTTTGTAAAAATTACCATTGAAAGAAAAAACACGTTGTTAGTTACACAGAGGTTGATAAGTTTTAAAGTTTTATATTAATATGCCAAGAGGAAAATGTATCTTCATATGGTTGTAACTTCCTCTCTAAGAAAAACAACACGTCGGCAATCGGGACTTTAGTAAAAATGAATCGACGTCTAGACTGAGCAGTTTGATGTTGTTTGAGGGGATGTTTAAACTATTAAATTTTTGTATGAAATCTTCTGCATGTTTGACGTGGGGAGGATGAGAAGGTTCCTAGAAAGGGTGATAACAAGTTCATGAGCCATTTTGATAATTTGTACATGAAAGAGCCCCTGCTAGATATTATGGGAGCGTAAATTTATTGGAATCCCATCTTTTGTGTGTTTTCGGGAGGCCGTAAAAATAGGGGAGAGAGGGGTTGATTGCCTTGAATGTCTCTAGTAATTCTATGTCTTTTTTTATTGCCCCTATGGTTCTGACTGATTTGTTAAACTGAGCAGCAATATTTCATGGGATCTTTCGTTAATTTGTCACAAGGTCTCCGCATCGTTTAGAAGTTCTTGAACTTTATTGATGTATGTCTCCTTGTCTAACAGAACTATTTTTCCCGTCTTTGTCAGATTTTGTGATGATGATATCCCCCTTTTTCTTAAGCTAACTAATGCATTTTGGAATCTTTTCAAAACAATTTTTGTTGTTATTTTGCCCAAGACATTTAAAAAAAAATGCCTTTGAGACTTTGCCTCTTTCTTGTCATAGTTGTTTTGTTTTCCTCTTGGCATAGATAAAACTTTAAAACTTATCAACCTCTGTGTAAATTAACAACGTGTTTTCTTTCAATGGTAATTTTTACAAACAAAAATTTGGCTGTAGCATGGGAAGTCCCCTATCACCCCTTCTAGCAAACTTGTACATGGAATATTTAAAAATAAACAGAACTTTTGTCGTCTATCAAACCATATAACATAATCTGGCTTAGATACATAGATGATATCTTTATTTCTGGGACAATAGCTGGGGGGACTTTAAGGAATTTTTAATAGGCTAAATGCTAGTAAATAAACCATAAAATTTAAAACAGAATGGGAAAGGACAGAAAACTGCCGTTCCTAGATGTACTGATCATAAGAAAACAGAACAGGTATGCATTTACTAGTATATAGAAAAACCCAAATTACTGTCTCCTACATTCATTTCTTAATGCTACCACGACGTCTCCGTAAAAATCATGGTAGGGTGCAATCTATTCCTCAGAGGACTTAGGATATGTTCAAATGAATTACCTGGATGTAAAAATTTAACATGATGAAAAGAAAATAAAAATAACAATTAAAAGATAAAATGCTCTATCCAATAACATTCAGAGAGGGCTATTATTAAAGAAAAAAAATATACTACAGAGTCCCACTCACAACAGACAAATAGATTTCAACAACAAAATAAAGCTTTCCATACGATGAAAACATCCAAATGGCCAGATTGCAACTCAGTTCTAATCAGTTCCTTTCATTTTCCATTATCCCAAATCCAATTGAAGTAAAAGTGTTAACGATAAATTAAATAACAAATAAAAAAATCCGGAGTTTACAAGATATAATGTAGTAATTGTCATGACATTTATGTAAATAGACAGGTAGATCATAAATAAAAAATAACAAGCACAAAGATCAGTAATGTTAAAAAACCAATGAGATTTCGGGAATTTTCCTACATATTAGAAATACAGGGCATGTCATTAACTGGAATATAAATGTAGTTGGTTTTCAAGAGTAGCTGTCCAAATAAAAAGAAAGATGTAAATCTGAAAATTATCAATCAAACCAACAATATGAACCTGTCAGGAGGACATTGGAAATCGGGATTCAATTGACACCTTAATCCTCGTAACTAAACCCCTTTTGAAGAAGATGACCCATTATAGAAACGAAAAGGCCAGATCCATCGCCGCCAAACAGGAGCTAATAAGGCCAAAAAAACCACTAGGGAATTTTGTCAAAATTCTTAAGAAACGCCAATCCTTAAAAATCGGGCCTAAGGCCACACCTTCATGTTTTAAAAATTATATATACCATTGTAAATTTTCCACCTGTACATATTCTACCAGTGAACAAAACAGAAACAAGTGTTATGAAATATATGGTTTCAATGTTTAAATAGTGTTTTATTTTTTTTCTTATTTTCAATTATACTTAGTATTACAGGAAAAGACATTAATATATATATATATATATATATATATATATATATATATATACATAGTATATTATATATGTGAATATCTTTTACTGTAATATAAACAGTATATAATATGAATAAATAAAAATTTTATAAAACACTATTTGAAATTTGCAACCATACATATTGAGCACTTCAATTTGTGCCCCTGTTCACTGGTAAAATGTGGGGAGATGATGTGTTACAAGTGTATATATACTGCCATGGCTACATGTATTTTTGTATATACTGTATACTCTTGTAACCCGTGTCCATATTTTACCAGTGAACATGGGCACAGAAGGAAGTGCTCAAAATATATGGTTGCAGCATTCAAATAGTGTTTAATGGGCCTTTTTTGTATGTATGTATGTATATATGTATATATATATATATATATATATATATATATATATATATATATATATATATATATATATATATATGTATATATATATATATATATATATATATATATATATATAATATAATTTCTATTCATTTGATTTTATTGAAAATTTCAGGGCATATTGTTTATATGACAAAATGGTTTTTGTGCAAAAATCAGCCTTCTAACTGTCATAGTTTCATAGTTATTACAAAATAACCATAAATTTTTTTCTTTTGCCGTTTTCTCGAAACTTAGTTTTTTCAAAATTAAAAGCTTATAACTCCAAGAAGACTGAACCAAATTCGATGAAACTTTTACAGAACATAGCATAACTATCTTGATTTTTGACATGGAAATTCATTTTTGAGTTAAATCTTTTCTTTTGCATATTTCTAAAAAGTTTTGAAATCTTTTTATCAAATGCAAAAAAAAATCAACTTAGAAGTCTAGTTTCTAAATTTCCCACGATGAAAATTTTCATTATTAGTTGAAGAATAAGTGGTAAAAATTTGAAGCAAATCCCTTCATTCATAAGGTAGTTATAAGCACTTACTTTATAATGGGGCCTTATGGAGTCATCACTTCCCTTCAACCACCTAAACATGCCATATTAAAAGATGGGAAAAGAACGCTTGATCCACAAGAAATATGTAATATAATAGGAGAAAATTTAGGAAATGTAAGTAATGATGAAAATTTAGATGAACACTTCTGCATAAAGAAAAATAATATAGCGTTAATAACAGTAAATTTTGGAACAATAGAAGATATACTCTATATAATAGGAAATTTAATATGTCAGAGTTGGAATATGCTCTCTAGAACAGCAATAAATCTGCTCCTGGAGGTGACACTATTTGTTTTGAGATGATCTGCCACCTACCACTTTTGGCAAAGACATACTTACTAGAGTGTTATAATCACTTTTGGCTTCGAAATTTATCTCCAGATGAATGGCGTAAAGCTATAATTATTCCAATCCCCAAACCTGGAAAAGATCCCAGTAATGTAAATAATTACAGACCAATTTCTCTAACAAGCTGCTTTTGCATATTGTTAGAGAAAATGGTGAATGCTCAACTAACATGGCACATTCGAGAAAATAAAATTTTGACTCTCACTCAGTTCGGGTCACAGTGTAACAGATCTACATTAGATTCTTTCTCTAACATAGAAGACCATATACATAGAAGTTTTGAACGAAAACAAATCACTGTAGCTGTCTTTTTTGACATTGAAAAAGCATACGATACTACTTGGAGGTATGCTGTATTAAAAACTTTACAAAACAACAACATCCGTGGACATTTACCTAGGTTTATCCAAAACTTTTTGACAAATCGCGGTTTTCAGGGGAGAATTGATGATGTTCTGTCTAGAACATTTCCACTTGAAAATGGTGTTCCACAGAGAAGCGTCCTTAGTGGCACACTGTTAACTTTAGCAATTAATGATATCAGTAATAATCTACCTATTGGCATTAAAAGTAACCTGTATAGGGATGACTTTGCCATATATTATTCAGCATCTCGAGTAAAAGTTGAGTATATCTTAGTTTAACCAGACCACTTAGCTGATTAGCAGCTCTCCTAGGGCTGGCCCGAAGGATTAGATTTATTTTACATGGCTAAGAACCAGCTGGTTACCTAGCAACGGGACCTAGAGCTTATTGTGGAATCCGAACCACAATATGACGAGAAATGAATTTCTATCACCAGAAATTCCTCAAATTCTTCGTTGGCCGGTTGGAGAGTCGAATGCTGGGCCAACAGCGTGCTAGCTGAGAGTAAAACATGCAGAACGAATTTAAATTTTCCATAGATAAAACTCAAGCAATCATGTTCCGTAAAAATAAAAAGTGGAAAAAAGGTGAAGAAATAGATTTAAAAATCAGAAACCATAGTATACCAATTGGCCAAACAGCAAAATTCGCTACTCACTTGAACTGGAAAGCTCACATAAGATATCTAAAATCAAAATGTAAGAGCGCTTTAAATCTAATTAAAAAACTATCGAACACTACTTGGAGAGCCGATAGACATTCCCTTACTCTACTGCATGAAGCAACTGTTCTGTCTATTGTTGATTATGGAAGTGAAGTATATGGCTCAGCATCTGACGCAGCGCTAGAATTGTTACACCCTGTTCACAATGAAGGCCTTAGAATATGCTCAGAAGCCAAAAATCATCGTGACAAGTTGAATGTGGTGAACCAACTCTCTCTCTCCATAGAGAGTTAGTAACAATAAAAAGTGCTCTAAGAATTCAGACAAGGGATTCCCCAACAAAAAAATTATTTGAATTAAGAGATGTATTTATAAATAACCATCCACCACCTTTCCCAGTTAGAGCTAGAAGACTGAGTTGCTGAATATAAATATGCAAGTGCCCTTAATAGTAAAATCACCTCCTCCCTGGACAGTGAATAAAATGAGAATTTGTACACACCTGAAATATTTATCAAAAAGTTACTCATATAATAGAGCATATAAGCCAAAAAGGTCCATATTACGCAATATATACTGATGGGCCTAAATCAGAACACATTGTTGGATATGCTGCAGTGTCCCAAGACAAAACTTATCAATTCTCTCTTCCCAATAATGCTTCAGTATTCACAGCAGAATTGTGTGGAATTGCATCGATTATAAAAATAAAGAAACATCATTCAATAATTTTGTGACTTTTAGTGACTCGAGAAGCACTATAGAAGCTGTTCAGTTACAAATCAAAAAATAATATTGTACAACAAATTAAATTATTTCTCCATAACTTATATAGTAATGGAAAAAAAGTAGACATACATGTAGGGATCAAAGGAAATGAAGAGGCAGACAAAGCAGCCAAAGAAGCAACCCACAAGACAAGATCAAATGTGAATATCCCTGTTACTGATTATATAACACACAAAAGTGAGTATCATAAATAAATGGCAATATATGTGGGACGAAGAACTTGAAAATAATAAATTGAAACAAATAAAACCTAATGTTAAAAAATGGAGTTCACCATATCAGAGAGAGAGACGCACAAAGTAATTCTTAACACGTCTCAGAGTAGGTCATACTCGTCTGACACATGGACACTTAATGAGCAGCCCACGTGGCCCGGCTCCCGAGTGCTCAGAGTGCAAGATGATGATAACGGTCAGACATGTGTGAGTGTCCAAAGTATGACCAACAGAGACTGTCAACTTTTGGAAATAAATCAGTGGAGGAAATTTTGTCTTTTACATTTTCAGTCGTTCCGATTTTGATGTTCACGAGGAACTGTGATTTAATTAATAAAATATAAAAATAATTAAATAATAAAAGCACAAAACCCTTTATAACATTTGTCGAATTTAAAAAAAAAGAATTTTAAAACATTACTTGTATTCTGAATGTTAATATTCCTTTTTAGTGTGTATGTAAGGAAGCATGAGAAAATGTATTTATTGTATGTATGTGTTCCAGTATGAGGGCATGTGCAGTTTTTAATATTTTAATTCGTTCATCATCGTATTGATGGCCTATTGGGTGCTAGTGCTTGGCCTCAGGCCTAGACCTAGTATTTTAATCTAATCCTTCGGGCCAGCCCTATGAGAGCTGAAAGTCAGCTCTGTGGTCTGGTTAAACTAATAACAATAATCTTGATGGGACAAAACTGAAGAGGACAAATGATCAGGTTGTCAAAGTCCATCGTAGCTCAATCCTGAGGTTTTGCACATGTAAATGATCATATTCTGGACATTCCTGATCGTATGGGGGTTCTCTCTTGCCTCCGAAGGCATCAGGAGGACACAGTATCTTTTTTTCATGTTAAAAAAAAAGCTCTCCTTGACCGGTTACAGCTCTGGTGACAACTGAAGGAAGTAACAAAGCACTATAGGTGACATTACAGAATCGTCTCCTAATCCCTCAGTTCCCCCAGATCCTCTTGCTGTTTCAGTTTTAGTGATAACCCCTGGCAAGAACACGGTGTCTAATCACTCATCGACCTCACTGTTCACAACCCCTGCATCTTCCCCAGGTGATGGTGTTTTGCCTGGCTCAGGTGATGTCTCTGATACCACTGTTAGCAATTCTCTTGGTGGTACAAATGATATGTAAGTCCTGTACTGCCCAAGCATTGATGAAAACTACAGTTTAAAGATTATGTATGAGCATATGAAGCCTTTGGCCCATTGTTAAGAATCAGATTAAAGCTCAACTCTGATGAGTCTTTTGATGCATTCATTGCATATGAGGAAGCAATTTGTGCAAAAAAAAGCCTTTGAAGCTTTTAAGCACCAAAACTGTTTGAAATTAAAGGAAAAGTTAAGTTATTCAATATAAGAAGTTTTGATGAGAATGAGAGATTTCATCCCAAAAAGTCAGTATCATGAAGACACAAACATCGTTAGACATATGAAGACTCCTATTTG
This sequence comes from Macrobrachium rosenbergii, assembly GCF_040412425.1. Taxonomy (NCBI): domain Eukaryota; kingdom Metazoa; phylum Arthropoda; class Malacostraca; order Decapoda; family Palaemonidae; genus Macrobrachium; species Macrobrachium rosenbergii. The sequence goes on from NC_089761.1 coordinate 63,294,673, forward strand.
GCATGATGTGTCTTTTAAAGAAGGAAAAAACAACTATTAAATCCTCGGAGAGAAAGTATTTGTCATTACGGACAGCAATATGAAAAGACATGGTAAGAACCTTTTGGTTAAGGCAATACATCAGAGCCAAGGAAGACGTCTTTCCAAATTTCAGGCGGATGATAACTCTGTAAGGAGAGTTGTATATGGTGGAGACCTTTGTGATTTTAATGAAAATGAGATCCTAGAAAGATGCCCTACAGATACAATTGCTGTAAAGAAATTGAAAGGCACAAATAATGCCATTCAGCTAATTTTCAATTCAGCATGTCTTCCGGACTACATAAAGATCAGCCGTATCAACCTGTCAGTGAAAAAATTTAGACAGTGTCCAACTCAGTGCCATAAGTGCTTTAATATGGTCATCTGAGTGCAAACTGTAATGATGATGCCAGATGTTCTCTTTATTCAGGTATTCATGAATGCGAGAAAAGTCACTTCTGTTTTAACTGTCAAGGTGCTCATTCTCCCAACTGGAGACACTGTCATCTGTATAAATTTAATCAGGACATGCTTGAAATGTCAGAAAATGAACACAAGATTTGGCATTGCCAGACACCATCTGAGGAGGGCTTGTAAAGACCCTCTGCAGGCTTTTTCATTGGTTACTCAGAAAGCTGCTGCTCCAGATCTTCTCTCGAATTTCAGTTTACAGATCACCCAGTCAGTTGGTATAGCTTCTAGCAATCAGGATACCCCTGAAACTGCTAAGAAAAATTTAGATGTGACAGTGATTCAAGATGATACCTCAAAGCCAGGCTCCAGAAAAAACAAAGGCGTAAGATGTACTTGCATAGAAACAAAAGGTCTATCCACAAAACCCAAACCTTTAAAAAATATAAAGTAGATTGATTTATAAGCCCTACCAAGCATAAGAAAATCAGACCTACATATTTTTAGAGCAGTGAGATAGAGGTATCAAATAAATTTATAGCAATTGATCCCTTTAGGCCTTTATCGAATCCACATCTATTAAAGAAAATTTCTCCAGGTCTTGTCAGAATTTACATTCTAGTAGTCTAGAAGATATCGCAGATGAAACTTCTGTTTCAAAACATGTATGTTTGGATGATGCTGGGAACAGTAAACAAGCATCCATCAGAGAAGAAATCTCTCTTGACCATAGCATTTTCAGGGGACAACAGCACAGCAGTCAGATAACTAAAAATAGTTCACAGACTAAAGTAGAAAAGACTGTGAAATTGAAAATTAATAAATAATAAAATTCAGTTTTGACATTCTGTAATGGAACTGTAAAGGTCTGCAATCTCGAGCAGAGGAGATAAAAGTTTTAATGCATGATCATAATCCAGGCATTGTGCGCCACTAGGAAACAACTGGGAAATGAAATCCACAGACCTGGAGTGAATAATACCATACATACTTCTGTACCTCCTCCAGGCGATCATGCTCTTGATAGAGCTGCAGTAATTGTAAATAAATCAGTAGAACATTGGTCAGTTATTCTAAATACTAATTTACAGGCTGTGGCCATCAAGGTTGAATAGAGAAGCCAGTAAGTTTCTGCTCTCTGTGCCTTCCACCAAGATGTAGATTTACAAAAATTCAAATTTTAGATTAAGAAAACAGCTCCCACCTCCTTTCTTTTTACTGTGTGATTTTAACTCGCATGATACACTATGAGGTGGAAATCTTTTAGATGAAGAGGGTAGGATAATTGATGACCTTCCACAATATTCACACTGGATCGTCTTCAGCTATAGACCTAAGTATATGCTCGTCATATATTTCAGTCGATTATACTTGGCAAGTAAATGAATTCTTGAATGGAAGCGATCATTACCCCCCATTCATTTGAGGTACGTTAAAAATTCTCCAACCCAAGATTTACCGAACTGGAAGGTGAAAGAAGCAGATTGGTTAAAGTACCAAAAAGGCACCAATCTCTCTGAACCTTTTGATTCTTTTGAGTCTCTCATTATTTCACTGGTCAGGCGCTAAGAAGTGCTCAAGACTATCCCAATCTCTTCAGGTCAGCTCCGTAGACCAGCAGTTTCATTGTGGAATAAAACTTGCAGTAACCTTTGGAAAGTCCCGAGAAAAAGTGTTAGAAAGTATAAGAAAAGTGGAACCCCTCATGCAAAGTTGATTTATCAGCGTAATTTAGCGCTAACCCCCTCCCCCCTCAAGACGGTACTTCGGAAAAGTAAAAACAGAATCGTGGCTTTCTTATAGAAATGGCATCAATTAAAAAACACCTCCTAGAACTGTATCAGAAGATAAGAAAATCATCAGGGTAATATATTCCAACATTAAAAATGAATAATTCCCCAATTACCAATCCTCAAGAGGTTGCAGAGCACTTTGGAAGTCATTTTGCTGAACTTTCCAGCCCAAGCATTTACTCCCTTAATTTCCAAAATATAAGGCACTGCCAGGCTAGGTTGCATCTTTGAAGTAATAACAATGAAGTATATAATGCAAAATTCTCGCTAAAAGAACTGAGAGATTTGTTGTCTTCTGCGGAGCCTACACCTCCAGAGATGTTGAAGCAATTTCCTGAAGGTGCCAAAGGTTTCTTTTGGAAAATCCCCTTGATTATACCCATGGCCAAATCAAAAAGATCCAACAGATCCATCTAGTTAGACCTATTGCCCTTACTTGTTGTGCTAGTTAATGGAGAAATGTTAAGCACTTGATTGGTCCGGTACTTTGAATCACGAACTCCTGTCACCTTTTCAGTGTGGATTCAGGAAGAAGTCTACACTCGACCCTTTACTAATACCGTATTATAAAATCAAATTCAGCAGGGTTTTGTTGAACAGTGCCAAACTATTTGGTTTCTAGCTTTCTGTAAAAGAAAACTCTCGTGAGGTTAGAGGGCTGCAATTTGGTATGTTGATCATCCACCTTCCAATCATCAATCTTAGCAAATTGCAGCCCTCTAGTCTCAGTAGTTTTTTTTATTTTATTTAAGGTTAAAGTTTACCATAATCGTGCTTCTGGCAACAATGTAGGATAGTCCACCACCGGGCCGTGGTTAAAGTTTCATGGGCCGCGGCGCATACAGCCTTATACTGAGACCACCGAAAGATATACCTATTTTCGGTGTTCTTGATTATACGCTATAGCGGTTGTGTGTAAAACTCGATTGCGCTGAAGAAACTTCGGCGCAATTTTTACCTGTTTTTTATCGATATTGCTTAAACTTTGTGCGTAATTAGGATATGTTGCCCAAATAGTATTTGGAGTAGAATGATTAAGTTTCGTTCCATTTTGGGAAGCGGCTCATTTTTTATAAGTTTTGTAGTTTATGACATTTATTAAGTGCGCTCACGAACAAAATGATATTGAAGTCGTAATGTTAATAGTAAACTTATTCAATCTGGCTAAGGCTAATTAAAAAATAAGGCTATTATTAAAACTGAACTAGCGCCGTGCTTAGGAAACGATGCCGTCAGGTGCTAAACTCCGTTTCAATTTCAGAATATTCTTTGTAGAGTAACATAATTACTATCCGTTTTCTTTTTTAGGATCTCGATCAGTTTTCTTTGGAAATATATTTTATGTTGGACTTATCGAGATTTCATCCCTTCCTTGTGCAGTGGGTGTCACGACTTTTCATGAACCTTCATTTAATCACACGACTTTTGATCAGCTGACAATTAACCACTGGTCTTTTCATCACTACGACAGTTCATCATTTGACAGTTAATCACCTCGACAGATGATCTTAGTTCATTTCACCATACGACGCTTAATCACCAATTACTCTTATTAAAACAGTCGAACTATAGCCATTGCACAGTTCAGATATTACTTGCGAAAAAGTATAAAACATTCATAACTAAATTAGAAAACTGTGGAACTATAGCCATTGTGCAATTCAGGTATTACCAGCGAAAAAATGTAAAACATTTATTACTAGATTAGGAAATGGTGTGATCTCACTTCCACACCCATTTTAAAACAGGCTAATAATACCCGTTGTACAAGATGGGTGACTTGTGATTTTGGAAAAATTTCTAAAGGAAAGGACAATGTCTGCTTCAGGAAATGTGAATACTACGAACATAAAGATGAAGACAATTCTATCCGTTGGCGATGCAGAGAATGCCAGCGAAAAAATTTTAAAACATTTATTACTACAAAAGGAAATCGTACGATCTCACTTCCATACCCAGAACATTCCCATTTTCCAGATGCGAGTGGCATGGAGGCAAGGGCAGTGGTAGCAGAGATGACAGATTTGATAACTGGAATAGGAGCAACACCCTTGGCAGTTACAGGAAGTCAAAGTCAAAATTTATCAAGTGAAACTATGATGATATTACCAAAGAAGCCAAGTCTTCAACGTGCGCTACAACGAGTTACGAACAACTCGGATGTCCTTGGTCGTTCACCAAACTCTATAGATTTTGAAGTACCTGAGAAATCTAAAGAAATTCTTTTGCATGACTCTGGTATTTGAAGACCAGAAAGATTCTTATTGTTCGGCGACCAAGAAATAGTAGCTGGTTTATCCCATGCTGATCTTTGGCTTGCAGATGGAACTTTCAAGGTAGTACCGTCTGTATTTTTCCAGTTATATACCATTCATATTCATAGAGGGAAGGGTCGTAATCCAGCTGCAATATATGCGCTTTTATGCAACAAAAATAGGAACACCTGTAGGAGAATGCTTGCTACCGTTCGAGAAATAGTCCCAGAAGCGGATCCTAAACAAATTCTAGTAGACTTCGAAAGCGCATCCATGATCGAATTTCAAATCTCTTATCCTAAGACAGAAATTAAAGGCTGTTTCTTTTATCTCTCCCTGTGTGTGTACAGGAAAGCTCATGAGTGGGGGATGAAAACTGCAATGGAATCCAGTCAAGAATAATCAACATTAATACTCTGCTTGCCAGCCTTGGCTCTTGTCCCACCTGATTCAATGGAAGAATCATTTGATATTTTAGCAGATGCAGTGCCTAAACATGAGCGTATGGATGAGCTGTTGTCGTACTTTGAGCACGCGTATATTCGTGGAAGATGTAGACGAAATGCAGCAACAAGGCGTCCCTTGTTTTCGATTTAAAAATGGAAGCATTTTGAAAATGCATCAGAGAGAGTTGCACGAACTATTAAATGCGGTGGAGGGTTGACATTATGCCCTTCAATCTGTATTCCAGTGCAGCCATCCAAGATTATGGACATTTTTGGACGGCTTACTTTAAAGATTGCCTTTCATCGATTAAATATAATGCAAGGAATTGCCGGTGCCACTTTACCACCCGTTAAAAAATACTTAACCTGTTAAAAGAAATGTACAGCAAATTGTTAGTTAGTTCGGACAATCGGATTAATACATATCTTAAGCTGTTCAGTATTCTTCATGCAGATGAATTAAGAATTATACATTTCACTATTTTTATATTACGTCTTTAAAATATTTTAATTTTAAAACTATATTTAGTTTCATAGTACTTGGGAAATTTTCATTGTTTCATGTCTTTTGAATAAAAATGTTTTAAATTTTCATTGTGCTTTATGTCTTTGAATGAAAATCTTTTAACTAAACCTTCTTATTTTTTACTCCTTGGTAAGATAATTACATATAAAATACAATCTATTGAGGTAAAAAATTATTTATCTATAATGTATGATGAAACTCTGCAAGATTACTATCACATAATGGATTTTCAGTTATATGAAAGTGATGAAGAGTCGTGATGAAGAAATGTAATGGTGATGAAAAGTCAAGTGATGAACTCTAATGATGATGAAAAGGCGAGTGATGAAGTATCAGATGATAATCTGCCGCATAATTGTCATGTGATGATGTGTCGTGTGATTAAATGAGGGGTGATGAAAAGTCACCTAACCATGCAGTGGCGATGTTAGCAGAGATTGTATCAAGAAAGACTGTAGATCAAGCTTGATGTTGAAAATGAAGAAACATAATTTTGGGGGAATATAAATTATACGAACAATGTGTAACCTTTCTAAAACGGATTCATTATTTGCTGTCTTTTTCTGTACACTAGGGTTTCAAGGTGATGTATTCAACAGAATGCTGTAATATACCTTGAGTGCTCACACACACACACGCGCACGCACATTATTGTGTGTGTGTGTGTGTGAGCGGGAGGATTCAAGGTCTATTACCGCATTCTGTGAATACATCACCTTGAAACCCTAGTTTACAGAAAAAGACAGCAAATAACGAATCCGTTTCAGATAGGTTTCACATTATGTAATTTATATTCCCTCAAATTTTCTTTATTGTCAACATCAACCTTGATCTGATGCCTGTCTTGATACAGTCTGTTATTGTGTTCAAGTGTTATTTTCTTTTTGTGGATTATCAGTTTCCATTTTTGTAAGATTTTATTCTCGACATATATTTGTTTTTCTTTATAACATGTTAGGTGTCCAGTCCAAGTACAGCTCTTTTCGTGAGTGTCTAGTAGTTTTTTTTATTTCTGTATTTTATAAAATTCCTTATGCATATATTGTGTGTGTGTGTGCATGTCTGTATGAACGTATATATGTATGTAGGCTACTGGTATATGAAAACTATGGGGCGCGCAGCCCCTATACACCGAACTGATTGTAAAAACTTTTTTGGGGAGGAGGCAGGTTCTGAATGTGTATGAATGTGGTAACTGATTGTAAAAACCTTTTTGGGGAGGAGGCAGGTTCTGAATGTATGAATGTGGTGCAGAAGAGAAGAAATTTTTGGTAGTGGATTTGTTTAACGAGAGAAGTATTACCACATTGTGTCACAACAATGAAAAGTCTGTGTGCGTGAGGTTTTTTTTATATATATATATATATATATATATATATATATACATATATATGTATGTATGTATATATATATATATATATATATGTATATATATATATATATATATATATGTATCTATATATATGTATATGTATCTATATATATGTATATGTATATATATATGTATATGTATCTATATATATGTATATATATATATATATATATATATATATATATATATATATATATATATATATATATATATAGTTGCCTTAAGCTATCGAGAGTAAATTGTTGCTGCACAGGCGATATATATATATATAGTTGCCTTAAGCTATCGAGAGTAAATTCGTTGCTGCACAGGCGACCTCAATTGACCTACTCACCAACACATTAAAATTATCAACATTCTGATTTGTCCCTTTTCTTACCTGGGACAGTCATTCAGAAGGCACGGTCAATAGGGTGAAGGATAAGAGGCCGAGTGTGACTCCCTTAAGCAGCTTAGTTCAACTAAGTTACTTAAGAAAAACCATTCTGAAGGCAGATCGAGCTGGCTGGATTGTCTTTCCGTAGGAATACCTTGGGGAATCCAAGCAGATGGCAGGAACACCTGGACGAGTGACACATCCTTAGCCCGCCACCACGTGGGCCCATTACTGGGGCCCCTACTCTGGACAGAGACATCTAGGCAGTTAGCCATACACACACAGGTAAGTGATAGGAATCGCTGAGAGGTCACCCCCCTCCCCCTCTCCACTCAGATGTCCACACCAGACTCCTGATGCGGACCCACTACTACAGTCCTCCTCGAACCCAGGCCCCGATATACAGTCCGCCTCCAACTCGGACCCAGTTATACAGTCCTCTTCGAACAGCGGACCCAATCCTGCAGTCATCCTCGAATGGACCCTCCAGGGAATCTGTGTACAGTGCCACGTGTGTGATCGCCCGTCATCATTCTATGCCAGAGCCCCACTCCCCCTGACGTAAAGTATGAGTAGAGATCTTTTCAGTCATGACAGGTTGCCCTTTTAGGAGTGTTTATCGAGTGTTAGTATTGTTTTCCCATCCTTGTGCCATTTGTTCAGTCGTTTTGCAGTGTTTAGTGTTCCAGTGTAAGGTGTTCATTAATTCCTCTAGTCCTTAGTCCTTGGCACCCTCAGTGCGGACTCAAGTCATTTCTTTTGCTGGCGTGTAATGTGTAAATCTCTCTTCCAGAGGGACCTCTTTGCAGTGGACATATCTTAAGGAAGATCTTCATGCGTTGCAAGCCTTTTAATTATTCAATTATCCATTTTCCCTTTTTATGCTTTTATTTTTAAATATATATAATTTCTTAATTTATCCTAAGTGTTTACGTAACATTTCCTTATGAAGTAGAGCCCTAGGCTCATGAAATCATCCCCTTTTCCTTTTTTTACGATTTCCCTTTATGTAAAGTCAGAACTTCAAGGCCAAACAAATTAGGTTTCTGTTGCTGGCCTGTAAAAATCTCTAAAATCATAGAACCCCATGGAAATTCGTAAAAATGGCGAACTTCCCATAGATCTCATTTTGCAGTTGAAAATCCCCCTGTACTGTTGCTTTGTTGCATTTATAATTCGCCAGATCAGCTAATAGCAAAGCTAAGGTGGGTGCGAGACAAATTCCGAACCTGGTATCAATAGCACAGACCAAGAGAGTTCCACGTAAGTGATTGATTTATTTTAGCAAATAATTTCTTTTACAGTTGTGACTGTTCCTAGGAAATTAGGGAAATGGATGCATGTACCCATGATAGGTAGATAGGAAATAACAAGTGCTAACCATTTTGTTTGAGGAATAGTGCAAAATTCCTCCATGTTAAAATCTTTGCCAATTTTCTGTTCAAGGAATAGTGCAACAGAAATTCCTGTGTTAAATTTTATTTTGCATTTCGGATTAGCGAATTATTTAGGTGCGAATAAATTCCCACGTTGGACAAGAAGCAGTCAGTTTGCATTGCTGAAATACTCTCTCTCAGAATAGCTAGAATTTAAATCAGGTATTAGGAAAGCGAAATTTTAAATCCATTTCTACGGAAATTTACGAGGTTATTCTGCCATTATATACCCATCCCGGGAAGTTCCCCGTAGTCAGGAGACCAGGCAGGGTTGTGTAAACAAAAAGGGTTCATTCAACCAGTATCTAAAAATAGCCATATCGGTGGGAGCCAGACGACCTTCGTCCTCCCCCCTCCCCTCCCTGTATGTCTACTCATTCTTCATTCATTCCCGAGTAGTTTGTTGCTTTAGAGTTGTTCCTATGAAACGCCCAAATTTCACGTCCTACGGGACGCCCAAATTCTAAGTCTTACGAGATGTCCAAAGTCCACGTCCTACGAGATGCCCAAATTCCAAGTCTTACAAGATGCCCAAAGTCCACGTCCTACGAGACACCCAAATTCTAAGTTTTACAAGATTCCCAAACAAATTCCACGTTCCTATGAGACGCCCAAATTCCACGTCCTACAAGACACCCAAATTCTAAAGTCTTATGAGACGCCCAAATCCCACATCCTACGAGACGCCCAAATTCCATGTCCTTGAGATGCCCACCACATCCCTCGTGATGCCAATTCCACGTCCCTTGTGACGCCAGGTCCACGTCCCTCGTGACGCCAGTTCCACGTCCCTCGTGACACCCATTCCACGTCCTTCTTGACGCCCACGTCCTTTGTGATGCCCACCATGTCCTTTGTGATGCCCACCACATCCTTGTGAAGCCAATTCCCCGTTCTTTGTGACACCCACCAAGTCCTCATGATGCCCCACCAAGTCCTCATGATGCCAACTCCATGTCCCTCGTGATGCCTATTCCACATCCTTCGTAACGCCCATTCCACGTCCTTTGTGATGCCGACCGTGTCCTTCGTGACGCCAATTCCATATCCTTTGTGACGCCCACCAAGTCCTCATGACACGCCAATTCCACGTCCCTCGTGATGCCAATTCCACGTCCCTCGTGACGCCAATTCCACATCCCTCGTGATGCCAATTCCATGTCCCTCGTGACGCCAATTCCACATCCTTTGTGATGCCCATTCCATGTCCTTCGTGACGCCCATTCCATGTCCTTCGTGACGCCCATTCCACTTCCTTCGTGACGCCTACCATGTCCTCGTGATGCCAGTTCCATGTCCCTCATGATGCCTATTCCACGTCTTTCATGACGCCCATTCTACGTCCTTCGTGACGCCCACCATGTCCTCTTGACGCCAATTCCACGTCCCTGGTGACGCCCAATCCACGTCCTCTTGACGCCAATTCCACATCCCTGGTGACGCCCAATCCACGTCCTTTCTGGCACCCACCACGTCCTCGTGATGTCAATTCCACATCCCTCGTGACGCCTACGTCCTTTGTGACTCCCCCACGTCCCTCGGGACGCTCATTCAAGTTCTAAATACCTCTGTCCCCGCGATACTCAGCCAAGGACACACAGGGGATAAGACACATTATAACTAAACATTGCTTCTCAAACCCACTTGTTTCCAGTTTTAAATAATTTTAACCTCACGAGGCCTTGCAACGAAAGTTTGTCAAGATTTCGACCTCAAGGACCCAACATAATGAGGAAATGAAATTCTATCTGGTGGCAGGGAAAGACCTAGAACTATCAGGCGTAGAGTTAAGGGAATGGGTCTAGAAGAACATGGATGCTGCCAAGGCAGAGAGAGAGAAAAGAGAAGAATTAGAGAGGCAGGAGAAGGAGAGAGAGAGAATGGCTCAGGAGAGAAGAGAAGAGTTAGCGAGGCAGGAGAGGGAGAAAGAAAGATGCGGAGGAGGAGGAGGAGGAAAGAGAACGACAGCGCCCATGAACTCCAAGTGTTAGCCCAGCAGAATGCATCTCCTTTCCCCCCCCCCCTCCAGTGGCAGGGATGAGTGCCCTCAGCCAAGCCCACTCCATCATGCCCAGTGGACAGAGGCAGAGCCCGAAGTATGGCTTGAGAGGGCCGAAAGAGCCCTGGATTGCTGCACCTTCTCCCCTGCCGAACTCTCCCTTGTCCTCACTAAGTTCCTTGGAGGAAAGGCACTCATTGCATATCACGTCCTTTCGGTTGAAGAGAGGGGTGGTTGGGAAGCTGTACGCCGAGCGGTCACCAAGGTGTACGAAATTACCCCCAAGCGCTGGAGGGGGCAGACAAGAGATATAGGCCAGACGTGGTCCGACTGGGCGTACCACTCCTAGCGGGCGCTAGCCAAGGTACCCGAGAAATTCAAATTAGAGCATTTCTTATGCTACGCCCCTCCCACCCTGGCCACCCATGTAGTAGAGAAGGCCCCTGCCACCCTCACTGAGTGTTGCCGAATAGCAGATATGTGGGAGACCCACCACCCTTAGGAGGGAACCTTGTGGAGGAAGATCTAACCCCCGTCCTTCCTGGGTGGATCAGCTGCCCCCAAGAGTGGGAATCCCAGTAAACCAGTGGTGTGCAGCTATTGTAAGAAACCGGGGCACTCCTCTGATCAGTGCCAAAATTGGCCCAAGGCCCTGTCTCACCCTCCTCCATGGCCACCATCACCGCCATGTGCAGCAGGCGCCGCTTCCCGGTGGGAGTTCCACCATGAGATCTGCCGCAAATGCGGAAAACGGTGACATTATTCATCAATGTACAAGCTCTGCCCTCTTTATAATCAGCTGAAGACAGTAGGCAGGTAACCTGCCCAAAATGACCCACCAGGTGGATCAGGCTTGGGTCTGTGAGGGTCACGCCTCCGGATGGGTCCAGCCCCCTCCCACCCCCCACCCCCCCAGAAGTTGGCCAACATAGTAGATACAGGGTCAGAGGTAAGCCTGATCGTGCGTAGCCAAGTCCCCCCTGGAGCCGTCATTCGGGAAGATGAGCTAATGACGATCCTCTGGGTGAATGGGGATCGGAAGGACTTACCGACTGTCTGCCTAAAGGTTACCACCGGCAACGCTGCTCGTGAGAGGGAGCAAGTTTTTGGCATAGCCGAAATGCTCACAACAAGGAAACCCCTCCTCCTTGGACAAGATCTTGTCTAGTGGAGGGACCCCTCCATCCCTCTCCCCTGCCTAAAACCAGCCACGCCGTGGCTCCCCACAGACTCCCTGACAACAGCAAGAAGACCTGCTCCCCCCGTCCTGTCTCTAGAATCTATACCGTGGCTCCAGGAGTCACCCTCTGCCCCTCAGAAAGCTGAGAATACTCCAGCCCCTACCGCCCTCCTCATCACCGGAGCTGCAGCTGCCCAACCCTCCCTCGCGAGGGAGAAAGTAATAGAAGAGCAGAAGGCGGATGCCTCAATCCACCGCCTCTGACGGGAGGCTGTAACCAGCGAGGATGCCCTAACTGACTTGACAAAAGATACCTTCCTCATCGAAGATGATCTACTGAATAAGGTGACCTGCAGCCCAAATGAGCCACCCCAGGTGCACCTTAGACTCGTAGTAGTCCCCCCCTTCATTACAAAAGGATGTGCTGAGCCTGGCACACGACGGCATTAGCGGGGCACTTCGGTGTTGCTTGCACCGCTCGTGCCATCAAGAGCAAGTTCTACTGGCCCGGCATCTGCAAGAGTGTGAAACAGTTTGTCGCCTCCTGTCCCACCTGCCAGATGGCAGGTAACCCGAAGGAGGTAGTGCCCAAAGCCCCCCTCGAATATTCCCTCCGTCAGCTTCCCCCCGCAGGGAAGAATCAAGAGGAAGCTGGGGAATGCTCATTGCCTTATGACCATTGATTGATTCACACGCTACCCAGAGGCAACACCGGTGAGGAGCGAAAGCTCAAAAAATACGTTAAAGGCATTAGTCAAGTTTTTCTGTAGGTTTGGGTTCTCGGCCATGATCCAAACAGATCAGGGCCGGCACTTTGTCAAAAGAATTCCATGACAGCATGGTCAGTCACAGGATCAAACACTTTCACTCGACGCCCTACCACCCTGAAAGCCAAGGAATCATTGAGCGTTTTCATCAATTGCTCTTGACCACGCTCAGAACATTGGAACATGAGGGAGGTGGTTCATGGGAAGACAACCCCGCGTACGCCCTTTTTGCCACCTGCCACGCTCCCTCTGAGACCACCAGGTATAGCCCGTTTGAATTATTATATGCGCACTCCACCCGGGCGCCGCTCGATATTTTATATGACGCGTAGGCGGACCCCGCTCACGCAGATTGGGTGGAGGAACTCCCAAATATCCTGAAAAACCTTCGAGCTGTTTGGGCAGTAGCCCAGGCTATGGAAGCGGCTACCCAAGAACGGGTAAAATTAAAGTTTGATGAGACCGCCCGCTCCCATTCTTTTGAGACGGGAGATCAAGTCCTAGTACTCTGGACAGGCGCCACAAGGCCCCTCAAAACACTTCTCAGGCCCCCACAAGATTTTGGGAAAAGGTGGGGACCTAAACTACCTGGTAGATTGTGGTAAGCGAAGGGCCAAGTGGCTCCACATAAATCTCTTGAAGCCGTATCAAGATGGAAGCAAGGAGATGACCGAAGAAGAAACACCCACCCCGGAGGCAGTAGTTGGCACTGCTGCCGTCTCATACATACTTGCCATTAACTCTGAAATTCTAGAGAATCTGTAAGTTATCACCCCAGGTCTCACCGCCGCCCACAGGGAAGGTATCCGCGAGGTGCTCCTCCGAAACTCGCAAGGGTGTCACAGACGCGTTACAGCACTCCATCAGTATCAAGGAGGGCGTGAAATCCATCGCTCAGGGTTATTACCGGGTTAACACGGACAAGGTTCGAGGAGCAGGTAAAGCTCCAACTCGACCTCGGCCTTATAGAGCCTAGCCGCAGCCCGTGGGCTTCCCCAGTAGTTCTAGTGCCAAAGGAGGGCGGCGGAGATCAACTCTGTGTTGATTATTGGAAGTTAAATGAAGCTACGGAGTCGGAGCCGTACCCCCTTCCCCGGATTGAAGCTTGCATAGATAGCCTAGGGAGTCCCCCCTATCTAAGCAATATTGACTTGGAGAAGGGCTATTGGCAAGTCCTGCTGTCCGTGGAGTCGCTCCCTCGGACAGCGTTCATAACTCCTAGCAGCTTCTGTTAATGTAAGGTTATGCCATTCTGGTTAAAAAATGCTCCCAGCTGTTTCCAACGCCTGATGAACGAAGTACTGGCGGGCATAAAAAACTGTGTGGTATACTTGGACGACATCGTCACCTATGCTAACACCTGGGGAGAGCACTCAACAATCTTACAGGAAATTCTAACTCCCCTGGGAAAGGCCAATTTGGTAATAAACCTCCTGCCCTGGGAAAGGCCAATTTGGTAATAAACCTTAAGAAGTGCCAGCTTGGCGTTGGAGAGATTACTTACTTGGGCCATCAAGTCAGAAATGACAGTTGGCACCTAAGGAGGCAAACATAGAAGCCATCCGGACTATAGCATATCTGAAAACAAAGCGTGATGCCCAGCGTTTCCTTGGGATGGTGCAGTACTTCTTCATTCTGAACTTCACGGATGCTGCTGCACCAATGACGAAACTCTTCCAAGGAAAACAGCCTTTCAGATGTATGGAGGAATGTAAAAGGGCCTGTGATAATCTGAAGGCAGTTTTAATTACAAAACCGGTCCTACACACCCCCGACTATGAACGGCCTTTTTGCCTCGCCGTAGATGCCAGCGACATCGGTATCGGAGCAGTAATGTTCCAAGAAAAAGAAGGAATTAGGCAACCAGTGGCATACTATGCAAAGAAATTAAAACCGGCTGAAACACGATGTAGTACTATTGAGAAAGAATTGTAATGAATGGTGCTGACGATGAAACACTTTGAGTCATACCATGCTGACCACACTTTCCCGTTAACAGTATATACCAGTCATAACCCTCTTCGCTACTTGACTACCTTTAGAAATCAGAATAAATGATTAATGCAATGGTGCCTCGATCTCCAGGACTACAACTGGAAAATCGAGCACATCAAAGGCACTGATAACAAAATCACCGACGTTCTATCGCGGCAGCATAGCGAGTAATACCCCGGGGCCTAAGTAGTGCCCAGAACTCCATCCCAGGGCAAGCAAACCCAGAGCATTTGAACTAATACTCTCAACCCAGAGGGCGTGGCCCACCAGCCAGATGGTGGTGACACATTCCCCTGCCCTCTTGTAATTCAAGGAACTTCATTCTGGCCCCCCCCTTATCATTAAAGTAATTGTGTCAGAATATGTAATGTTGAAACTCCCTTGATATCCTTCATTGAATTTATATATCAGGCAAGAAGCAGTTGTTTCCCCTGATCTTCCCTTAGGCACTTAGTGCCACCAAGGCAGTGCCATGTTAGGCACCGCCCATTTGTACTCGAGAGAGAAGTAACACGAGAAGTGTATCGAAGTTGTAGTTGTTGTTGTGGTTCCCCAGACTCTGTTATGCCAGGAAACCTGCACCGCGCAAGAAGGACACCACACTTACTGGATCTGACCATAACTGTGTGGTAGTGTGGATGTTGTGTTGTTGTCTAAGGGCTGCCAAGTTAGGGCAATCTACTAAGAGATGTGTGTGATTGTGTGGGGACTAACTTGGCAGAGTGGACATATGTCTGTTTGGTGTTGTTGTCTATGCGGTGTTTGTAGGTGTTTAGTGATTGGTGATGACCACAGCGAAGTCGAGTCAGGTGTACTCTCTCCAATCTTGAGAGCTGTGTTTCTGTGCTGCTTATGTTGGGTGGGGGGGGGGGTGCCGAGTATTTTGTTGCTGGGAAGGTTATTAAGTGCTTGTCTGGTGAGGTGAGTATGGATGTGCCTTTTGTTTTGTGTGATGTTTGTGGGTGGTGGTATAGAATTCAAGATATTTGTATAGTGTCTGTGTGGTGTGTTCGCTATTTGCCTGTGTGTTGGAGGGTGGTCGTGAAGGTAATAGCATGGGCTGTTTGTGTTGTTTATGACCGATGCCAAGAATTGTGTGCCTCTCATGTCTAAGTGTTGCCTGATGGTGAGAATCTTGGTTTCGGCGTGTAAGTGTTCTATTGGTGTGGATTGTGTACTGCCAGGATGATTCTAAGGGCTGTGTTTTTGTATTATTTTTAGTTTGTTTAGTTGTGTGTTGGATATGGCAGGGTGCCAGGCTGGGCTGGTGTAGTTTATTATGGAGCGGATGTATTGTTTGTATACTGTGATGAGCGTTTCTTTTTGTTGTCCAAATGTTGTGCCTGTTAGTGATCTTAGTGCATTTAGTCTAGGTCTGCATTTCTTGATGATGTTACTGACATGTGGAGCAAATGACATTGAAGTGTTGTACGTGACTCCTAGGATTTTTGTTTCGTGTGTGTGTGGAATTGTGGTGTTGTTCAGCGTTGCTGTGGGTCTGTACTGATGTTCTTTGTTGTGACTAGTGAGTAGTGTACTTGTGGATTTTGTTGGTGCTACCTGTAGTCTGTTTTGTGTGAGCCAGTTTTCAAGTTGTGTTATGTAAGTCTGTACTTGTGTTGAGCATACGTTTTTGTCTGCATGTATTGATATGATTGTTAGATCGTCTGCATATGAGGAGATGTATATGTTGTTAGGTGGTGTTGGTATGTCATGCATGAATAGGTTAAAAAGTGTTGGGCTTAGGACGGAGCCTTGTGGGACGCCGTTCGGGAAGTTTCTGATTTTGGATGACTCGCCATTGTAGTGTACAAATGCTTGTCTGTCTGTCAAGTAATTGGCGAGCCAGCGTTTAGTGTTGTTGTGTAGTGTGGTGTTGTAAACTTTGTTGATGAGAAGTTGTCTAGAGATGGCGTCAAAGGCTTTACTTATGTCTATTGTGATTAGCAGTGTTCTTTGTGGTGGGCGTCTGGAGTTAATGCCATCTTTTATTTTTTGTGTAAGGTTGGTGAGTAGTGTTGTTGTGGAGTGGTGTGGTCTGTAGCCATGTTGAATGGGTGACAGTGGTATGTGTGGTGTGTTTTGCGTAAGATGAGGCGTTCTACTACTTTTGATGGTGTGCAGAGTAAAGTTATAGGTCTGTATGAAGCTGCTTGTGTAGGTGTTTTGTTTGGTTTTAGAAGTGCTATTATTTTCCCCAGTTTCCAAGTGTGTGGTATAATGCAGTGTGCGTATGAATAATTGGCTATGTTTGTCAGTGTTTGTGTGCCATGGGGACCTAGATGTTTTAAATGAATGTTTGAAATGTTATCGATGCCCATGGCTGCAGAGTTTTTAAGTTGTTTAATGATTCTAGCAGTGTCTTCTGTTGTGGCTAGTATTACTGTGTAATCTAATGGGAACTGTTGTTTGCGTCTGTAGATGTGTCTGTCTTCTTTGCATTTGCGTAGGTGGCTGATTTTTGCGTAGTGGTTTATTAAGATGTTGGCTTGTTGTTTGCGTGAAGGGATCTTGTCAGATGTGGTGATTGAGGCGTGACTTTGAGTGTTCCCACTATTTGAATTGATGAGACTGTTGATAGTTTTGTGTAGTTTGGATGGGTTGGTTCTGTAGTCTAGTGTACCTTGAAAAGTTTGCCAGTTCTCTGTCTGTTTTTGAGTTAATTTGGTGTTTATTTCTGTGTTTAAATCATGTATGTGATTTGTGTGTGTGGGGTTGGTGTATTTCTTAAATTGTTTCGTTCTGTTATGAGTCTGTTTATGTCAGGCGTGAAGTTTGGGTTGTAGTGTTTTCTGTTGCCTTTAGGAACGTTTCTTTTGTCTGCATTGTTTATTATGTCGTTGAATTGTATTGTTGTATTGTTTAGTGTCTGATGATGTTATGTGTGTGTGGTTTAACTCCTGGAAATGAGCCTCAGTGGTTTCCAAGTACTCATCCCAGGCAGTGCGCTTGTAGTTAGGGATGGTGTGTCTTGTATGTGAGAAAGTATCATGTGTGGTTCTGAGTGTTATTAAAATAGGAAGGTGGTCTGATGATAGGTCTGTTTGTGTTTTCCATGTGATTGATGGTGCTATGTTGGGTGAGCAAAATGTTATGTCTGGGGAAGTGAGACTAAAGTTGGCTTGGTGTGGTATGTGTGTGTGCATATCTGTGTTGTTTAGTATGTATAACTGGTCTAATTGTGTTGAGATGTCTGTGCCTCTTTGTGTGATGTCTTGGTGGGCGTACCAGTCTGTGTGTTTGGCATTGAAATCTCCTCCCAGAAGTATATCTGGGAGGGTATTCAACGCCTGCAGTCTAATTGTGAAGTTTGCTGGTAAACCCGGTGAATATTCTGGAGGGATGTATGTGTTGATGATTGTGATTTGTTTATTGTGCCCTATTTTGATATTAAATGCTTGTAGTTCTTTATGTCTGTCTACTTGCGTTAGTGTTCTGATGTGCTGCGTTTTTTCAATGTAGGATATGTTATGGTGTATGTATGTGATGAGGCCTCCGCCATCACCATGTTGTCTGTCTTGTCTGATGGCTGTGTAATTTGGTATGTTGGGTGTTTTTATATGTGTTTCAGTTTTGTTTCTTGAATGATGGCTATGTGGATCTTTTGTTTGTGCATGAAATGTTTTAGTTCAATGTGTTTGTTTGAATGCCGTCAATGTTTAATTGTAAGATGTTTATGTTGCGGTGATTATGTCTAAGTGTGTGAGTGCGTGTATTTAGTGGTGCATTTCTGTGGGCGTTAGGTGAGTGTGTGCTATGGGGTGTTGGGGTTTGTGGGGATGTTTGATTCGTAGGAATGGGTGATGATGTTCTGGGATTGGAGGAAAGTGTGGTAGATGTGGGAGATGGTGATCTGTGTGGTGTTGGTTGGTTGGTGTTTTGTTGGATAGGAAGTGCTTGTTGTGTATTGTTATTGTTTGTTTGTGTGTGTGTGTTACGGCATATGATGCACTTCCAATGTACATTGTAGTCTTTTAGTGTTCTCAGTGTAGTACACCGTCCACCCCCGGCGCGAGAAGCTGTGACTCGTGTGCTGCAGATGGGACATGTGAAGGGGCCTGGGTTTAATTCTATGTCACCGGCTAGGATTAATTGTAGGGATATAGTAGCCGGGTTACCATATCCCTTCAGAGAAAAACTGGAGATCCAGTTGCATGGCGCCACCCCGGGCACGGTACCCTGTGGAGCATTGGGGAGTCACTCCTCCTCTTCTCCCCTCCCCTGTCTTCGCAGTGGGGTTGTATTGTGGACGTTTGATCCAGGCGGCCGTCGTTCCACCGCCGTCTGGAGAGGTCCCACGACGATGACACGTCCACTCCTTAAACGCCGAGCCTCTATTTACAAAAGTGTCTGCCGTATGCCGGCGGCGTTCGGGAGTTAGCGCCGAAGTGGAAAAAGTTTTTTTTTTTTTTTAAATCACAGCACGCTTAGTTTTTAAGATTAAGAGTTCATTTTTGGCTCCTTTTTTTTGTCATTGCCTGAAGTTTAGTAAGCAACCATCAGAAATAAAAAAAATATCATATATAAATATTGACATATATGACAGCGCAAAAAAAATTTTCATAATTGTATACAAATCGCGCTGTGAGCAAAACGGTTAAAGCTAATGAGTTATTTTTTTTCTTTGTATTGTACACTAAATTGCGATGATTTTGGTATATAACAAATTGTAAAATGATCAAAGCAACACAGAGAAAATATTATCACAAAATGATGCATGAATTCGTAACGTGCGGACGTAAAAAAAATTTTTTTTTTTAAATTCACCATAAATCGAAATATTGTGCTAGAGACTTCCCGTATGTTGCAAAATGAAGGTAATTGATTGAATATTACTAGACTGTAAGTGTTTTAGCTTACAATTGCAGTTTTCGACCATTTTGGTCGAGTTAAAGTTGACCGAAGGCCGAATTTTTTCTATTTATCGTGATTTATATGAAAATTTCAAAATTGATAAAAGCTACAACCATGAGTTATTTTTTGTTGCATTCTACATGAAATTGCGCACATTTTCATATATAAA
>NC_089761.1:63319272-63396772 GCF_040412425.1 Macrobrachium rosenbergii
TTCTGAAATGCTTTTTTCACAAACAAACACTGTTTTTATTTTGACTACTACAGCTCTTGGTTATTATGTCTCTATGTTGAGAACATATTTGCAACACTAGCACATTTACGCTTCGTAGATGGTACAGGTCAAATTAGATCAATTTAAACTATGTACACTACAGGTAAAGACATACAAAGAATTAATAAATTGTAAAAATGTGTGAGCGTTAACTTTTAAATGAATTAAAGACTGTAATTTCATTTAGAGAGATTCCCTTAAAAAAAGAGAGAGAGAGAGAGAGAGAAAGAAAGGGTTGTCCTTATGTAAGAGAGTGAAATTATTTATCAACTATTACGGAGACTGGGAGAATAACAAGAGAGAGAGAGAGAGAGAGAGAGAGAGAGAGAGAGAGAGAGAGAGAGAGAGAGAGATTGTCCTTACTTGAAATATCAAGTTATATTATTTATGAATTATTAAGGAGAGAGAGAGAGAGAGAGAAAGTTATTCTTACGTTAGATATCAAAAGATGGAAAGTCAGTATTAAATGAACTTGTAAATGAAATTAAAGTTACTGTATTTTCATTTAAAAGTTAGTTTAATACATTACCCTTAAAAAAAGAAATAAATGGTTGACATAAGAATATAGGAGTGTGTGACACTCTTCCCCCATTTCACCGATCTATTTTTAGAAGTCTTTCCAACCTTGTTTTTAAAAACTTCTTTACTCTGTCACTTTCTCCTTGTTCTGAAATGCTCTATGTCTCTATGTTTTAGAATGGTGCATTTACAGTTTGTAAACGGTACAGGAAAAATTAGATCAATTTGAAATTATCTACTGTACAGTTAAAGACATACAGAGAAACAGTACTGTAATATGCAGGTTGGCTAACTTCAAACGAGAGAGAGAGAGATAACAGTTGTCCTTGCTTAAGAGAGTGAAATTTTTTATGAATTATTACGGACACACACACAGAATTACAAGAAACATTGACCACTGATCAGCAGCACTCCCCTTCTTTTCATGTTAAATGACATGTCTGACAGCTTTTGCCTTCGACCTTCTTACAAAAGGCGAGGGAAGAATTTGTTTGTTTAAAATAATATGGATTTTGTAATTACAGTTTTATTATTATTATTATTATTATTATTATTATTATAATTATTTAATTTTATTAATATTAATATTAGAAAATTATTAGGTAAAAAGTTTATTTATCATACAAATAAACATACCTGTATACATGTACCATAAAAATTCTCTCATCTCACTAAAAGAGAGAGAGAGAATTGATTACTGTCACGTTAAGTGATGGTTTTTTGCGGGAAATTGATTACTTTAATAAGTTTTTTTTTTTTTGTTTTGATTTAAAGCCGTTTTTATTTAATTTAGCACATAAAAGTCGTGTGACCACGAGCTGCTCATCTTTGATGACAGCGTGAGGCTGTCCTGACGTCTCCATCGGGGTTTTATGGTTTGTAGGTTCTTGTCCCTGTCGTGCAGCTGAGGGCTGTCTTGGTGCCCCGAAAATGTTTATATTTTATTTTCTGCCTGCTGCTGTTTATTTTGCCTCTTTTTTTTATTAAACTTTTTGTTTACTTTTTTGTTTATAAAAACACTTTTGTTTTTCTTGTATTTATGGTTTTATCTTTTACCAGTGTTCTTATAACTTAACTTTTGTAAATAAATTGTTAAAGCTTATTTTATTGTTTTGTTGTTTTCCCCTCCTTTGTTTGTTGCATCTGTCAGAAGAACTCTTGTATTACCATTAGTTAGGTTCAGTGAAAATATTTAATTTCTGAATTGAAAACTTATAAAACATAAAAAATTAAACAAACACTTTTGCAAGGTTTCTCAGTGTTCACAAATGTTACTGTATATGTGAAGAACTCTTGTATATATTTTGTTATGTATATATTTATATATAAATGTGTATATATATGTATATATGTATATATATATTTATATATGTGTATATATATATATATATATATATATATATATATACTATATATATATATATTATATATATATATTTATAGATGTATATATATGTATGTATATATATATACTATATATATGTATTACAGTGCTAGTATCAGTTGATTAACCATAAGTGTTTCAATTACAGATTAGGAGTTATTCAACTGTGGATCTGCATATCATATTGTGTGCGTTGTGGTTCCCACCACCTCGTTTTCAACACCCTTTGAAGCGGGTATCCACTTGTGTTTCTTCCAGCCAATTCCCAGTCATTTGCTTTTCATCTTATTACACCAGAATTGCACTACCATTCTTCTGTTGTGTTTTCTTTTGTAAATATAATTAAGTTTAACCCCCGAGTTTACCTAATCACTCCCCTCTGAATTAGGCATTCAGCCGTATTTTGTTGTTTATAATTTTAGCTGACCTCAAGGCCAGAGTCTAGATTTTTGTGGTAATTAAGGTAAGGTGCATATCACCCTAGTATACCCCATTGATCTAGCAAGACCCTAGCTTTAAAATTATAACAAATTTATACATATATATACATATATATATATATATATATGTGTATATATATATATATATATATATATATATATATATATATATATATATATATATATATATATATATACATATATATATATATGTATATATATCATCCTACGTAGTTTTTGGTTTAAATGGTGTGGACATTTCCACATTCAAAAAATTTTACCGCTTAGGTGAATCTGAGAAGGGATCGTTTTTTGGAAGGGGTTCGCATTTGAAGCTAATTGTGCCTCCTCAACTT
This sequence comes from Macrobrachium rosenbergii, assembly GCF_040412425.1. Lineage (NCBI taxonomy): Eukaryota > Metazoa > Arthropoda > Malacostraca > Decapoda > Palaemonidae > Macrobrachium > Macrobrachium rosenbergii. The sequence goes on from NC_089761.1 coordinate 63,322,032, forward strand.
GGGACCACCTTGACGTGGTGAGGGGCCTCTTGAACCCCAGGAATCTGTTCCCGGGTTTAAGTCCAAGAGTCCCATATGGCATTATGTATTTGTTTGGATTAAATTATGCGGAATTTCCACTGTTACTAAAGTTTATTAGACCTGATAAATAGGAAAAGATATCATAGCTGGGAATGAGTTTATATCTGAAGCTAAATAGTGAGAACTGTGGTAGAACCATCAACTGCCCGATGATGTTCAGACCTGAGAGTTATCAGATTGATGGCTCAAAGGCGGAACTATTCTTTAGGGCTGGACCACGGATTCCAGGGGACCTGGTTTTGGGGATAGGACTCTCGGCATTCTATCCAGTTTGCCCATAATATGATTAGGGTGGGGATGATTGTATTCCAGTAATATTGTCAGTCCTAGCAAGCGGGTTTGGCTTACACTTGGGCCACTCTAATCATGTTGTGCCATTCCGTGTGGGATAGGGTAGGAAGTGGACATTTGGGAGTCAGTTCTCACTTGTGCCATTGGTGGAAGAATAAACCCCATGAAAGGCTGATGATATCTTCTTAAAGTTTTCAGGTTTAATTTTTTTTTAATTTAAATGTTTATGATAAGTAATTTTAAAGATTCAAGTACCCCTGGCTCCTCTGATGGCATTGTTCCGGCACAGATGACGACCACTGCTCCAGCACAGAGCAAATCTTCTAGCATGGAAATGGACAATTCTCTGGATAATCCACGTAATCCAAATCGGAGTGATATTAAAGCCATATTACCTTATAAAACTCCCAAAAAGAGTAAATACCGACATGACCCAACTTTGACTAACTTCGACTTTGACTAACTTTGGGAGTGGAAGTTGATCAAGATTTCTAACCATGGAAGCTGACCAAAATATTTCAGCTTTAAAACTAGAAAATTATTTATTAAATAAATAACCATCCAACGACAAATACGTCGTTCAGACAAATAAAGAAAAAAACTTGGCTTATGGATGCCACAACAAAAAGTCTGCCCGAAGACTATTTGTCTTTGAGAAATATAGACAGTGTTAACATAAAAGTGAAAGAACACGAGACTATGAATAGCATTCAGGGTACCATTGTACCTCCTGAAAACAAGAACGAACCAGTCAATAAGAAAATGCTATTGGACTCTCTCAAAAAAAGATACCCAAAGGTCCAAAATTGTGAGGTATATGCTGTACCAAGTAAAAACAGCTTCTTCTTCTTTTAACGTGCTTTTTTCCCATTTTTGTATGGGGTAAGCACGATGCCTTCTTTTGAAGGACTTTTGATTTGGCTTTGGGGTAGACCGTAGTCTCGATCGGCTGCCCTGCCTAAAAACAGCAATAGACAAATATTATAAATAGCAAAAATAAGATTTGAGGGTGAAGATCTACCTCAAAAAATGAAAACTTTATGCCAAAATAGAGAGTAAAGACCCTATATCCCAAAGCCACTGCAGTGTCAAAATTACAGTAAGTATGGGCACACACAAAAATTGTAGAAATGAACCGGTATGCGCTTATTATGGATCTATTGAACATACCACACAGTAGAAACGCAGTGAACCTAAGTGTGTAAACTGTGGGCAGAATCATCATGCAAGATCCAAAGAATGGATGTATATTAAATATAAAAGAGGCTAAGCTAGAATTAAAAGTGAGAGGAATTCAAGATCCGTCTAAGAAACGTACATATTCTTCAGTAAGAAGAACCAATAATTAAAAAAAAAAAAACGCAAGCAGAAAGAAGTAACAGAGCACAGAAAGGTAAATCTCAAGAAAAAATTAATAATTTAGAAATAAAAACTAAAATGTAAAGAATAAAGAAACGGGTACAAATGAGATGGATATTTTATCCAGTCCATTTGAAATATTAATGCAAATAGAAACACAGGAGGATGCTACTACTGAGGTAGCAGAGGAGGGTCGTGATGGACTGGGAATTAAAGATAAAAAAAGGCCTTTGGAAAGAACACCACCCAAAACGAAGAAACCAACTATTATTAGAGCAACATCGGTTAAACCAAAGACAAAGGATATGAAGAAAGAACTAAAACAAACTTAGGATATACCTTTATCTCCTAAAATAATAATAAAACCTATGAATACAGATATCCAAACCACTGAAGTTGAAGATAACAGTGATTATGTCAGGGGAGACAGATTACTCCATCACCAATAATTGGTACAAGAGCAAATGAAACAAGAAATGTACATGAAAACACATGTGGATGTAATGATTGTTTTGTAGAAATGTGCAATAATAACAAAAGCATAACAAATGATGGTTTAATAAACGTTATAAGAAATTTTATGAAATAGAAAAAAAAGGAAACAACAGATTTGAGTACCCATGATAAAGGTTGCATGTGCATTGAGCACTTAGTATATTATAAAGAAAAACAAATGAATGTTGTGCGTAAATTATTAGAAAAAATCCAAGTTGATAGTATAAAAAAAAGAGTAAAACTCGACCGCTACAATAAAATATTTTCAATAGCTATATTATACAGTGGAACGTAAATGGTCTGCAGACCAGGTTACACCTAGGAGAAATACAATGATTACCAAATGAATACGAACTGATGATATTATGTTGACAGCATGTGAACAAAACAACATCACCCGTAGGTAAATATACCTTAGCGTCTTCATCTAGAGAGGAGGAAACGAAATTTAGGTACTGCTATATATGTACATAACAAAGTATGTTATGACAAAGTACCGGTACACTTTACTGATCTGCAAAATATCGAGTATTAGAATACGAATAAAAAGCGTTAATTATGTAATTTATAATTTATACAACCAACCTAATAAAAATCATGACTTTGACAAGTTTAAGAATTATTAAATAATGTCCAGGAACCTACATTAATAGTAGGAGATTTTAATGCTCACAACCTGATGTGGGACTGTAATTGTACAGACTCAAATAGAGCAGGAAGTAAAATAGAAGAATTCATAGATTCATATGACATGTGCTGTATAAATGATAATGAAATCAGCACATATTTTTCAAAAACACAGGAACAATTTCCTCAATAGACTTAACTCTATGTACAACAAACATAGTTGACAGATTGGATTGGAATACAGTTGAAGACTTGCATACAAGTGATCATATCCCAATATTAATTTCACATTATTACAAAATAATCCCCCAAGCATGTCCCTCAATATAACATTTATAAAGCAGATTGGGGGCAATATGAATTCCACACGAGAAATATCCCACCATTTGAATATTTAAAAGACCATAATGAAACTAATAAGTTTCTTGTTGATTTCATTAAAAATGCTGCTGATAAAGCAATACCAAAATCCAAGTCTCATTCAAGAAAACACAAAGGCCCATGGTGGTCTGAAAAACTAACAGAATTAATAAAAATAAAACACTGAATTGGAAGACGATTAGGTAATTTGAATAAAAAGTTCAGTAAAATAAATAAAACATTACTGATATTAGAAGGAACTTTACAAAAAATAACTATATTAATATTAGAAATTGATACATTAAAACCTCTATATAACAAAATATCTACAAAATTTAAAAGAGAAATAATTCAAGGAAGAATTATTTCATGGAGGAAATATGTATCAGATCTCTCTAATAATACTCCCATGCAAAAAATATGGGAAAAATTCTGGAGAATAAATGATACCCATGTTAAACCACCTAAACATGCCATAATGAAAGATGGGAAAAGACTGCTTGATCCTAAAGAAATAAGTGATGTAATAGGAGAAAACTTAGCAAAAGTTAATAGTGACAAAAATTTAGAGGAGCATTTCTGCCCCCCCAAAAAATAGTATAGAATTAACAACTTCTGAAGCAATAGAAGATATATAATAGAAAATTTAATTAATAATAATTTTGAAACAATGGAAGATGTATATTATAATAGAAAATTAATACGTCAGGGTTGGAATTTGCTATGTTGAACAGCAATAAATCTGCCCCTGGAGGTGACAGCATTTGTTTTGAAATATGCCGTCCAGCACCATTGGCAAAGACTACTTATTAGAGTTTTATAACCACTTATGGCTTCGAAATTTATTTCCTAATGAATGGCGTAAAGCTATAATTGTTCCTATTCCCAAACCTGGAAAAGATCCCAGTAATGTAAACAGTTACAGACCAATCTCTTTAACAAGTTGTTTATCCAAATTACTAGAAAAAATGGTAAATGCTCGACTAACATGGCACATTCGAGAAAATAAAATTTTAGACTCCCAATCAATTTGGGTCACAGTGTAACATATCTACCCTGGATTCTCTGTGTAAGTTGGAAGACCACATACGAAGAGGATTTGAACGAAAACAAATTACTATAGCCATCTATTTTGACATTGGAAAGGCATGATACTACATGGAGATATGCAGTATTAAAAACGTTACATAAAAACAGCATCCGTGGACATTTACCTAGGTTTATCCAGAACTTTCTGACAAGTCGCACTTTTCAAGTGAGAATTGATGGTATATTGTCAAGTACATTTCCACTTGGAAATGGTGTTCCACAAGGAAGTGTCCTTAGTGGCACACTGTTTACTTTAGCAATAAATGGTATCAGTAATAATCTACCTATTGGAATTAAAAACAACTTATATATGGATGAATTTGTCATATATTATTCAGCACCTCACATAAAACATGCAAAGCGAATCATTAATAAAGCTATAATAAAAATAGATGAAGGGCCTCATCTGTAAGCTTCAAATTTTCTATACAAAAGATTCAAGCAGTAATGCTTTATAAAAATAAAAAGTGGATAAAAGGTGAAGAAATAGATTTAAAAAGCAGAAATCATTCCATACCAATTGACCAAACAGCAGAATTTTTTGGATTAGTATTTGATACTCCCTTGAACTGGAAAGCCCACATAACATACATGAAATCAAAATGTAAAATGGCATTAAACGTAATTAAAAAACTATCGAATACTACTTGGGGAGCCAGTAGACATATCCTGACTGTACTATATAAAGCAACAGTGCTGTCTATCATTGATTATGGAAGTAAAATATATGGCTTGGCATCAGACGCAATGTTGAAAATGTTAGACCCAGTTCATAATGAAAGCCTTAGAATATGTTCAGGAGCTTTTCGATCATCACCAACATCTTTACAAGTTGAAAATGGTGAACTACCTCTCTCCATAGAGAGCTAGTAACAATGAAGAGTGCTCTGAGAATTCAGACAAATGATTCTCCAACCAAAAAAGTATTTGTATTAAGAGGTGTGTTTATAAACAATCATCCACCTTCTTTCCCAATTAGAGCTGAAAGATTGTTTGGTCCTAAGCATAGATATTCTTTATCATACCTATAGATTTACGGGCAAGGGCTCTCGAACGAGGGAAATCACAATGAATAAAATGAAATTTGTCACACTTGAAATCTTTTTCAAAAAATCACTTTTTACTTCCAGAATACCATAGACAATTTTTCAGTTCTCATATCTTCCTAGGTCCACATTATGAATATACACTGACGGATCTAAGTCATGTGTATGTGTAGTATGGATATGTGTGTGTTTATATAACAAAAATGTATCAGTTCTCTCTCCCATATAAATCTATATTTTCCAACTGAGTTTGTGCAATAGTATCAGCCATAAAAATATTTAGAAGTCTCATTAAATTTTTGTAATTTATAGCGACTACCTTGGATTGGGTTCATGTTCAAAGCTAAATCAAAAAATGTGATTGTACAACAATGTGATGATGTTTGGACCATAAGGGTGTATGAAGGGAAAAAATATTGAAATATGTTGAGATCAGCCCATGTGGATTCCAGGGAAATGAGGCTGATAGGGGTAGGCTAAAGCATATTTTCCACATGACAAGAACATAGAGATGATTGTATTCTAGTAATAGTCTATACAACAAGCGGGTTAGGTTTACACTTGTGCCTCTCAAAATATGTTGGTGCTATCCCTGAAAAAATAATAAATTAAAACAGGTAAAATCAGTGTCAGAAAATACTGGTGTCATATCTGAGAATAGAGCCCCATGAAAAGTCAATTCTGCCTCTTCAGTGTTCGAAGTGTAGCCATACTCGTTTTTGGACTTTTTTTAATGAACAGTCCATGGAAGGTCCCCTGTCCCAAATTAGATTGCAATGTGCTGATAATGTTAATCATACACTGTTGTGAATGCCAAAATATAACCTGCAGCGATTATCAAACAAATAGCATCTGGTAGAAGAAATTTTGTCAGAATCTGGAACCATTTCAATAAAGCACCCATTTTAATGTTTATGAAATAGTTGCAAATTCTTGGTAAAAACTATAAAAAAAACATTTAATCAGTATAATGAGTTGTGACAATAAATTTTATGATTTTGTGGTAATTTAGGGAAATTTTAAAACCTTTTTAGCAGACATATGAAAATATGAGTTTAGAATGTATTTGCTCCTGTGAGTGTCTCCCCAGTATGAAAGTGTATGTTGATTTACAGCTTTTAATTTCATTTTCATTGGAGTTCATCATCATTCCAAGCTTGACCTCCAGGTCCCAGGGTTTGGAAAGATCAGGTGTAATTAATTTGAACAGGATCACAAAGAAGGTGGATAGAGATGATGGTCAGCTCAACCTACCTTGATATTTGACATTCAATACGTTAAGACTCCCAATATGTTCTGCAGCCTGGCATAGATACAAAATAAAACATTACATCCCGTTAAGGCCCTGAAGGTGTTTCCACTCCAACGTTTGGTGACACACCCTTTACGTGCTGAAAATACAAGAAAATCCTGGTGTTTCTTGTCAACTTGGAGAGATGGAGCATGGTATGTGCACTGGAATCTATGCCTCTTGTTGTACTGGGCCTGTGAGGACATGCATCATCATCTCAACAGTGTGATTTATATTTATCTTTGAAAAAGAAATTCTAGGCATTGAGAGTGATGGAAAGGATGTCCTTTTAAGGAAGCAAGAGAGTTCAAGGGCTAAGATTGTAAGCCCTGGTCTAAGTTTTGCTTCAGTTAGTTCAAAACTTAGAAACCAACAGAAAGAGACAAATAAACTAACCAAAATAAGAAGTTCGCAAAGGTAGAGTCAAAAAAGAATCTGAAAAGAGGCCTAACAGATTCATCAGAATCTATTGATGATTTTAATGCAAAGACAAGGTTCAGTAGAACCAACAAGGAAGACGTCAACTTTTAGAGCTTCCCAAAAATTGAAGTGTCAGTTGAGAGAGACCCTCCACCATCTGCCCCCTTGGAGGCGGGGCCAGCACTCGCTGGCTGGTGCCAGCTTCTGTTGGTGCCAACTCCTCTTTGGAGGACAAACCAGCAGATGCTGGTCTGGGTGTAGTGCCAGTCCTTGCATGGTTTTTCTGCCTCTTTAAAGGCAGAGCTGGCTACTACCAGCCTTCGTCCAAGATAGATTTGGAGATATCTTTACAAAACCTCTGCTAATCTTATCTCAGTGTCAAAGACACTGTATTCCAAAAAGAAAGGATATTTTTAAGGAAGCTGATGGTTTTCCTCTGAAGCCATACATTTGCCCATTAAATTGCCCTCCCAATTAATACGAAAAATCAAACCCTCCCTTTCTTTGTAAATTGCAACCATACTGAGGTTGGTCCCAGACAGAAAATATTCTTCACTTATAATTTTGTGGAACTGTCAGGGAGCTGAGCAAAGTATGAGGAAAAGCTTTTTCTCTATGAGCATTCTCCTGTTGTGGGTATGTTTGCAAAGAGACCATGCTAGGTAGAATGTACCCCTTTTTACTGAATATGTACCTTCAGAACTAATTTGATTTGGAATTGTTGGAAATCAGGTGGATCCCTCATCTACATCCGTTGAGATATTTCCACATGTTCTTGTAAAACTAAACACTCCACTTCAAGCTGTGACTGTCAGATTAATTTAAGAAGGCAATATACTATATGTTCCCTTTTGTCCACCCAATAGTCTGAGAGGACTTAATATCTTAATGTGGCAGCTACCAGTGCCATTTCAAGTTTTGGTGAGTTCAACAGCAGACATCCATTGTGGGAGATGTAACATCAAACCAGAAAGGGAATATGATGGCATCTAGTTGGTGAAAATGAAGATATAGGCCTTCTTAATCTGGAGAACCTTTTCATTATCACATTCAGACTGGTACTGTTCCTGCATTGACCTTTCAATTCAAAGCTCTAATTGCAGTGTTGATTTTAGTTCAAACAAGTGATGACTGGCCACCAGTGACCATTCTCCAATTATAATCAGCACCAATGATGGTTGTCTATCCCAAGATCACCACGATGGGATGGTATTTAGAAAGCAAATTGGAAAAAATTCAAAGATTTGTTCTGGAAGGGGATGCCAAAGATTTCCCTGTGTAGATGATGCCGTTCGATCTACTCAATGGAACTTTCCATACTGTTTAGGCTTCTGTTACATTCAATTCCTCGAACTAAATTACTTTTCAGATGTATTTTCCAGTTCCATGGTGGTCAGAAAAATTTATGGCTGCTGCATTTTACAATTATCACTTACGTTTCATGTTATCTATGACTGACCGTACAATAATGTCATCACTTACAAACAGTGATAATTTTACTTATCACGATTCCGGAAAGCTACGAAAGCTGCCATTACACAATCATTTGGAAAGGATATTCTAATCCTCTATTAACAGCAGAACACCAGTCAGCAGCATTTGGAAGAAAATAAGAAAAAATTCTTTTAAATTTACCACAAAAATCCTCCTCCAGTCCTTTGTTGTAAATAATAATGATTCACTGATGCACAAAAGTTAGTTTTATATTTTCTGAACACTTTGCTCGAGTCTCTGAAAAAATTAGATAGTTTTCAGGACATCATTTCAGAATGATGGAAGAACAACAGGTACTTGATTTTTCATCAAACAAACATTTGAATTTTCTTTTATGTTTTTATCTGGTTTTGGGAAATTTGATTTGCTTTAGCCATTTATTACTGCCTCCTGGCCCAGATGAGATTCTTCAATTGAAATGTTTAAACACATTTCAAGGAACACAAAACTTTTTATAATCAGCATTATCAGTTAGAATATGGGATGTTTGCAGCTAGGTTTAGCATATGGGAATTGGCAACCATGTTACCATTTCTTAAGCCTGGAAAAGATCCTCTCTATGCAGCAAGTTTCTGCCCCATTGCGTTAACTTGCTGTTTGTGTAAATTAATGGAAAAAATGGTAAATGTAAGGCTGATATGGTATTTAGAGCACAACAATATTTTAACACCTTCTCATTGTGACTTTTAAAAAATCCACTCCCACTGGATATTTACTGCAACTTGAAACCTCTGTCTGTGAAGCATTTGTCCAAATAACACCACGTGACAGTGTTTTTGATATAAAAAAGGCATATGACAACATTTGGAGACATGGAATTCTCAAGATAATGCATAATAGTGGTCTACGAGGAAAATTACCTTTATTTGTCAGATCATTTTTACATCTAGGTATTTTAAAGTTAAAGTTGGCATACTTTATCAGTTAAAGGTGCCAAGAAGAAGGTGTTCCCTTTGTTCTCAGTAACACTTTTTGATCTGGCCATAAACAGTGTTACATCTGTTATTCCAAAAAGAGGTCTTAAAGACGTTATTTGTGGATGACGGTCAATATCTTTTGCTGCCACCCGGATGACTGTAGCTGTAAAGAAAGTTACATTTAACGATAAATCAAATAACAAGTTGGGCTGAGAAACAGGGTTTTAAAATCTCTGTAAGCAAGACTACTGCTGTCCACTTCTGCCGGATTAGGGGAGTACATCCTGATCCAGACCTCTATTTGTATGGCCATAGCATCCCATGTGTAGAACATTCTTTTCTGATAAGGCCAGTTTTTTGACAGCAGAATGACTTGGGTCCCCATATCAAACATATCAAGCAAAGTGCCTAGAAAATTTCTACACATCTTGAAGGTGCTGTCTCACACCAGTTTGTGGAGCTAGTAGAAATCTTATACTAAAGCTTCATAAAATTAATCTTATCAAAGCTGTCATACGGTTGTGAAGTATATTCTTGCCTCTTCATCTAATAAAAATTTTAGATTCTGTTCATCATTCAGGTATTTGTATAGCCACAGGAGCTTTTCTTTCAAATATCACTAGTATGCTAGTTGATGCAGGAGAAAACTTTGAACTCAATCGTCAGTCATATTTCTTCGATACTGGTTTAGAGTGCAAAGACTTCCAAATCTCTGGCATTTGCTCTGGCAAACAGAAATATTTTTAACAGTTTTTAGTTAAATCATCCAAGGTATCCTACTCTTTTAGCTATAGAATTAAAAAAGATTTTAGAGGATGCAAATATTGGAAAAATCCTTGAAAAGGGTTTACTTTTTGTATCCCATTATTTCCTGTTCTGGAAGTTACCTGATTGAAATTCTGCACCTTTCAGTGAGCAAAGAGGGATAAATCTGATGAAGAAATGAGGGTAATATTTTTTAGAGCATCTTCAGAGCATATAGATAAAGATTTATATTTACCGATGGTTCCAAATCCGATGCTGGCGTTGGTTTGGAATTTTTGGTGAATCTTTTAACCGAAGAGGTGCACTTCCTTCAGTTGTTTCAAACTCTGATTAGCTGAGCTGTATGGCATCTTAGTAGCACTGGAACATATTGCAACACTTTCAGTGTCTAGCTACACAAATTTTGTGACTCTAAAAGTGCCTTAGTTTTGGAAGTCTTCAATACTGATCATCAAGTGCCTTAGAGTCCCTGGAAGTCTTCAATACTGATCATCCCTTAGTGTTGAAGATCTTGCAGTGGATCTTCTTGCACCATTGTAGAGGAAGCATTGTTTCTTTTTGTTGGTTTCTGCCCATCTTCTGAACATATCAGGAAGTGAAAAGGCAGACCAGCTAGCCAAATTATCAGCACAAATTCTGATACCCAGAAAATTCCTGTTCCATATTTTGATGCATTCCATATTATATGGAAATCCATCCAGCAATTATGGGCACTTCAGTTGGGAAAGGCATTTTTTAAATAAAATGAGAGAAATCACTAGTCAGACACACCCAGTTGGAAATATGACTTTTAATACCAAGGATGTGGGAGGTTGTATTGTATGATTATGTATTGGCCATACACGTTTAACTCACAACTTTGTGATGAATGGGGAGAATGAGCCCTTTGTGACGATTGGGTTCCACTGACTGTTAGGCATTTGCTGGTTGAGTGTCCCAGTCTCAGTGGAACTTAGGAATCATTTTTATCAAATAGCAGTGAAGCAGGTGGTAATTATAACAGCAAAACTGTTGGGAGAAAGTATATGTGTTAATAATATCTTATCAAAGAAGCTGGTCTTCTCAAAATATTTGGGTATATATATATTTTTTCTTAAGTTATGTGTTGTTTATCGGATCAAATTTATTAATAGTTCTTTTTAGCAGTTTTATATATGTATTTATTTTAGTTAGTTTTATTTTTTTGTTTTTTCTTTTTAATAAAATTTATATGTAGTTCTGTTTAGCAGAATTTTAATTTTAATTTTTATAACATACTATAAAAGTGAAAAGATCACATTTAGTATAGTTTATTTGACCCTGGTAGTTGTCCATCTTCACAATTTATCAATCAATTCCCCTTAATGAGAGATTCGTGACGTATTCATCATGGCTGCAGCATAGAATTTCTGTCTCATGCTGTAGATTTTTGATGGGTTCTTAATCTCTCATTTAACAAGGGGGAAATGTTTTACAGGTGACTTTGACTCCAAATGTCTCTTGTCGTCTTTTTCTTTACTACCTTTTTTACTGTACTTCTTCCTCCAGTTTATTTTTTCAGCTCCCTTCCATCTTCCTATCCACCCTCTATGACAAATGGCTTACTACTTTTTCCCCAACTTTCTTTGGCTTACATAGCTGTGGATATTTCCACCTTCATTAAATTTCCTGTCTGTGTGAAAGGAAAGGGCATCATACCTTGGATTGGGATTCATGTTCGAAGCTAAATGTGGGAACCGTGATTGGGAGTGTCACCCAACCCAATGATGTTTGGACCTGAAGGGCATTGGCATTCTACTGGAACTGTGTTGGAACTTAACTTCTTGTAATCTATTACAAGTGTCCAACTACCATCTTTCTTTGGAACAAGTAACAATGGGGAATTATATGGGTCTCTGGCTTATTGGTAATCTGTAATTAGGAATAAAAAATGGCTTGGCTCCATCATCTAACAAAATTCTGTGTTGTAGAACATTTTTTCTTCCTAGTTTATCTCCTTCTATAGCTATTACATTTCTGTATTTCTCTAACACCTGAATTAACCTGTGTCTGTTTTCTGGAAAATCTGTTTTATTTCTGGATTTATTTGAGAGTTTTAGCCATTTATAGAGAAAAATACTTTTTCTTCTACTGTTAGTAAAGGATTGTTAATAGGAATTCCTATGCCAAAGACAATGCCTGCATATAGTGTTAATCTGTTATCTGCATAGTTTTGGACATAAACTTCGCAGTTATTACTATTCATGTAGAGGAGAGAATTATCCATTCTGACAAAATCTGGCAGTTCTTCATTTAATAATAGAACATCCCTATCCTTTACATCCTCTTTTGGTCTCAAATATATTTTTGTTAAACATTTTGGATACAAAGTTACATCTCTGTTGAGTATAAATTGTACTTTATTATCATCAGCTGTGCTAACACAACATATTTCTTTTTCTTTTATGTTTGAAAAATAGCAAAGTCCTGTATCTCCTGTGGTTTCTTCTGTTATTTCTATTATACTATTTATGTCTGATTTATTTATTATATCTAAGAGCAATACTTCATTCAGTATTTTCCCTTCACTTTCACAGCTTCTTGATACATTGCTATAGTTATAAGTATAGACGCCTTGATTTTCGTTAGATTTAGTGTTTTGGTCATCACAATTATTTATATCTGAGTAATTATTTATATCTGAGTATATATCATCTGTATGTGCACATCTCAACAAATCTGTATTATGAAATTGTGGGAATTCCTCTTTTTTACATGTTTTTATTTTATCTTGCTTGTTCTGGTTACATAACTGCCTTTCTTGTACGTCTGTCTCTGACAAATTGATCAGATTTGGGTGAAACTTTTCTATGTCAAGCGTAAAACATACGCTCTTCTGATTATCCTGTTTTAGGCTAATCTTTCCTTCACTACCATCTAATATTATTCCACATCTCATCAAATTAAATGAGAACAATACTTGTGTGGGGAAAAAATCTGTCTTCTAAAACTAGAAAATTTTCAATAAATTTGTACAAAATATCTATTTCTAAGTTCACTTTTCCCAGACTTTTAATCTGTTTCCTGCTATGCCTTTTATTACTCTACTTTGACCCTGAATTTGAGTTTCTGCAATGCCTAAATATCTTGTCAAAGTTATTTTATCAATTATATTTACAGTGCTACCTGTGTCAATGAGGACAGTACATGTCTTTCCATTTATTGGAATCTTTACAATAGGCGGATCCTTTCAGTTTCTTTCTCTCTCATGGAAAGTACCACTTCTTTGCTATGTAAATAGGAAAATGCGGATGAACCTTCATTTCCCATTGTAACTGTTTCTCCTTTTTCTCTTTCATCACCTTGAAATTCATTTTACTTTTTTTTTCTCTGTAGAGGGGTTAATTGTCACTGACTGGAAGATTTATTTATATTTCGGCGACTGTCACTTATCTCTATAACCTCTTTATTGGCTTCCTTATCATTGAACCAACAGTTTTTAGTTAAATGCCCGATCTTTTTGCGAACTGCACAGATTCTAGGCTTTCTGCATTCATTAGTGGAATGATTCGTATACCTGCAGTTTTCACATGTTATTTTTTATCTAGCTTCTTGAGCTGGATTATTCTCTGGTTTTGAATTATTTGTGTTTGAATATTGACCATTATGATATCTTACGGGTGGACCGAAGAATGGTCCATTCCTCGATTGATTCTGTCTTCCTTTCTGGTTTGGATTCCACTTTTTCCTAGTACTTTGTGCATATATCCTTTGAAAGAAATTTTGTCTATTCCCTACTTGTCTGGAATTATCATTATACTTATTTCTTTTGTGTGAATCATGGTTATTTCTGCCTTTCCTTTCATTTTGTATTTCTGTTATCCGTACAGATTCCTTAGAAAAATCTATCTCTTTCTTCTGGAGTTCTTTCCTCATTGATATTAAAGCTGTAAGGCTATCACTTTTAGGATCAATTTCAACTTTCCTAAAAGCCTTCTTTTCTTTTTCTCCGAGTGCGTTATACATAGTTCCAAATGACAAGTAATTTAAAACATATCTCAAACTAACTAAATCATTTTCTTCATCACTAAAAGCATTCTTATTTCCTATGGTGACGTTTGTTTTTCTTAAACCTTCTATCACCTTGTGGGTTGATTCTTCAACATCTGTGTGAAGATTTGCAATGGATTCTCCATCATAATGCTGGATAAGGAATCTATTAATATTATATGAGGCATCACTTTGACTCACTGGTTCCCAGATTGATAAACAAATTCTTATAAATTCAGTGGATGTTGTTTTGCTGAATCTAATTAGATTCAAAGTTCTGTGAACTAACGAGAAGCGAGGTTTTGTTAATTTTAGCTCTTTCATTTGTTATTCCCCTTGTTGATATACGACTGTCTGCGTCAGCTAGCCTCTGGTTCACAGAATATGATTCTAGCCTGTTTTTGTCAGAATTTGAACTTTCAACTCTTCCACAGAATCGTGTGGCTTGCGTAATGATCACTGCTTGCGCCATTGTTCTAAATTGAAATGTGTTAGTATGGTTATTATTATTATTATTGCTACTTGTGTTAGTACTTCCTTGAGTTAGTGATATTCGTGAGCTTGGCACTGGAATTCGACTTTGACTGTTGTTGGTCTTAAATGGTAATGTCTATTTCTAATTGCATTCCTCAATGCATCAGATGAATCCTGCATTGCAATGGTATTCTAAAAATCATAAGAAAATTAATACCCAAATACACAACAGTATTCAAAAAATATTTCGTCAATAGAATGTTATGTTATTAAAGATTCCTATCTATCAAACCTCAAAAAAAAAAGATAAAAATTTTGATAGAGAATTATAAACGTTATATACCTTCTGAGAGAGATGAGATAATCATAAAAGTCTTATACCTTGTGAGAGAGATAATTCAAAAGTACACTCACTGAGAGAGAGAATTGAGAGAATTAAAATAACTTAACAATCACGACTTAGTTTGGTTGTTGTTCAGTCTTAACTGTTGTTGTTCACTTTTCTTTTCTGCGAGCAACACAAAGGTTTTGTTTTCGTTCGTTGTAGATGCATCGTTTCCTGCTGGTCTTGAATAAAATTTTTTTCCTGCTTTGCCAACCTTCAGGGATTCGTCTGCTTCTTAGAATTCACAGTAATGTGAATTTTTAACGGAAATGTTTTCGTCATACATGTGAAATGCACTCATCCATTTTTAACAGATTATATAAAAAAATCTGTTTTGTGTGTGTGTGTGTGTGTCGATAGCTACCAACACAAAGGCGTTGTTGCTGCTTCACTGGTATATTGTGTTGTTTCTCTTTGTTCAATAATGTTCCTTAGTTGTGGTTTTCTAAGTGGTAATGTTTATAAATATTATTTCACTTCGAATGGTTTGCTGTCGATGTTTGTAGCAGAGTTTGTTTTCGTCGTCTGTTATGATTCACTTTGTTCTGCTTCGGTCGTCGACGTTTTGTATCGGGAATGTTTTTAAATTCCTGAGTTTGCTTGTTATGGTTCACTTCGTCGCCTGTTATGAAATTCTTTTGTGTAGGCTAATTGTTCATTCGTCACGCTGCACTTTTATTTACATCTGCGGATCCATTATAGCTGGCACCATTTTGTAATGTTTTTGTTAATGTCGCCTTTTTATGTGATGTTTCTTTACCACCTTCAACTTATGAATTATTTTATTCGTTGCCCATGTAAAGAAGCTTATTATTCTTTCTTTGTAGATGCTTTATCGTTTCTGGGTTTGTTGTTATAGTAGCATTTGAGTCCCAGGAGATTTTAGGAAGACACAGTGCAGCTTTCTTACTTCATTAACACACTAATAAAATAACACTACATGTACAAGTTAAATAGTATGAATATGACTCAAAGTGTGAGTCTTGCTTTCTTGAACCTGGTTAACAACCCAAACTGGTGAGGCCCACAACCTGACTCCACTAAGGCTCTTTGGATCTTCTTCTGTTTCTCTCTGTTCTTCTGTCTCTGTCCTTCTCTTTTGAAAGTTTTTCAAAATGGAATGCCCATCCTACAATAGGCGGGCAACAGCTTCTGTCCAGTCCTTGGTAGAAGTCTGATCGGCTGAAACTTATCTAAGGACGTCCTTCTGGGTGTAATTAGATGAATTAACCCCTCCTACGAAGGAGGTTCTTTTTACTTCACCGGAAGTCTTGATTTCCGGCAAGAATGAACAGGTATGCACATAGGCGAGCTTGTTTAAAAAATCCTTTAACGATTTCAGTAGATTAACTCGTGCCCTGTTTTGCCACGTAAACACGTCACAGTCATAACATTTCCTGTTTCACTATTCTCTCTCTCTCTCTCTCTCTCTCTCTCTCTCTCTCTCTCTCTCTCTCTCTCTCTCTCTGGTTCTCGTCTCAGTTTTTTTCTCTCTTATATTTACGTTATTCATAGATGATTATGTCAATATGATGTCGTATTGACACCCTGAAGGCGGAACTATCCCCGAGATCAGCACGTGGATTCCAGGGGTGGGCTATTATTAGGGGTAGAACTCTTGGCATATTTTCTGGTATACCCACCAACATAGTCTGAGTGGGGATGATTGTATTCTAGTAATAGTCTCTGTCCCAACAAGCTGGTTAGGCTTACACTTGTGCCTCTCTGATATGTTGGTGCTATCCCTTATGGGTAGAGTAAAGGGTGGACATCTGGGAGTCAGTTCCTACTGGTGTTGTTAGCTGAGAATAGGGCCCCAAGAAAAGTCAGTGGTGCCTCTTCAGTGTTCACCAGCAGTATGGAAAAACATTTTTTTAATTTCTTTGCTTCAGTTTTTTCATGGATGGTCCCCATGTTGAAATTAGTACCCTTGAGCTAAATGAGTCAGACACCGTTGACGCCTCAATGCCAGGCAAGAAGGAATACGGCCAGGAATCCCCAACCAAAAGCATCTGGTTCCAGTATTGTCACACTGGAACCATTTGCAATAAAGAAAAGCAAGAAGTATGAAATAGTTCCTGAGGTCTTTGTACCCAACTCATATAAAAAAAAATATCTAAATCTGAAGCTTAATGGTGACAATATTGACATTTTTGAGGTAAACATGGAAATTGTAAATTGCTGTGGCAGACAACCGAAAATATCCCCTCAGAACAGTAATACGCTCCTGGTAGGGAGCATCTCCCCAGAGGAAATCATGAAGCTGTTGAGTTTGTCGACCCTTGCAGGAGTTACGGTTGAGCGCACTCCCCACTCCAGCTTGAACTCCAGTAAGGGGTTGATTTATGCCCCTCAGCTAATGGGTTTCTCTGAGCAGAAACTTGCAAATTAATTGAAAGATCAGGGTGTAATTAAGATGGACAGGATCACAAAGAAGGTGGATGGTGATCGGATACCTCAACCTACCTTAGTATTGACGTTCAATGCTTTAAGACTCCCAGAGTATGTCTCTGCAGCCTGGCATAGATACAAAATAAAACAGTACATCCCAAGGCCCAGGTGTTTCCACTGCCAATGTTTTGGACACACCCCTCAGACATGCCAGTCCAAAATACAAGAAAATCCTGCGGTTTGTGTCAACTGTGGAGATGATGAGCATGGTATATGCACCAGGGAACCTAAATGTGTTCACTGTGGTGAGGGACATGCATCATCATCTCAACAGTGTGATATATATTTATTTGAAAAAGAAATTCAGGCGTTAAGAGTGATGGAAAGGACAACTTTTAAGGAAGCAAGAGAGAGAGCAAAAGCTAAGATTGTAAGACCAGGTCTAAGTTTTGCCTCAGTAGCAGCAAAACTTAGAAACCAACTGAAAGAGACAAATAAACCAACCAGAAGAAGAGGCAAAAAAAGGATCGCTGAAAAGACGCCTAACAGATTCATCAGAATCTATTGATGATGGTAATGCGAAGACAAGGTTCAGTAGAACCAACAAGGAAGACGTGAACATAGAGCTCAGAAAAATTGAAGTGTCAGTTGAGACACACCCTCCACCATCTGCCTCTTTGGAGGTGGGGCCAGTGGGTGCTGGTCCAGTGCCAGCTTCTGTTGGTGCCAACTCCTCTTTGGAGGACAAACCAGCAGATGCTGTTCCCCCGGCACCAGTCCTTGCTGGTGCTTTTGTCTGTTCAGAAGCAGAGCTGGCCAACAATAGCAAGACAGTTGAGGTGGTCTCTTTAGAGAACACTTTTGCTGTCTCTGTCTCGATTGAGATGGAGAGAGAAGACACTAAAAAAGCCCTCAGTGTCAAAGACACTGAAGGAAAGATGTTTGCTCTTTCAAGGTGGTTATTCCCCACAAGAAGCCAACAAAACTGCCCGCTAAATTGCCTCCCCCAAGTAGAAAAAAGAACTCTCCCAATCTTGCAAAAAGGAACCATACTTATGGTCCCAGACAGAAATAAATTCACTTCCATAATTCAGTGGAACTGTCAGGGACTCCGAGCAAAGTATGAGGAAGTGAAGCTTTTGCTCTATGAGCATTCTCCTGTAGGGATATGTTTGCAGGAGACCATGCTAGGTGAATATACCCCTTGTCCTAGGGAATATGTTCGCTTCAGAACTGAATTTGATTTGGAAGTGGGAAATCACGGTGGATCCCTCATCTACATCCGTTGAGATACTCCACACTACCAAGTAAAACTAAATACTCCACCTCAAGCTGTGGCTGTGCAGATTAATTTAAGAAGGCAATATACTATATGTTCCCTTTACATTCCACCCAAGAGGACTTAATTTCCTTAATATGGCAACTACCAGAGCCATTTCTTCTTCTTGGTGACTTCAACAGCAGTCCATTGTGGGGAGATGTAACATAACATCAAACCAAAAAGGGAGTATGATGGCATCTATTATAGAAAATGAAGATATAGGCCTTCTTAATACTGGAGAACCTACCATTATCACATTCAGACTGGCACTGTCTCCTGCATTGACCTTTCAATTTGTAGCTCCAGTTGCAGTGTTGATTTTAATTGGAGAACAAGTGATGACTGGCATACCAGTGACCATTCTCCAATTATAATCAGCACCAATGATGGTCCACCTATCCCAAGATCACCACGATGGTGCATAGAGAAAGCAAATTGGAAAAATTCAAAGATTTGAGCGAGTTGGAAGGGGATGCTAAAGATTTTCCAAGTGCAGATGATTCCATCGATCTACTCAATGGAACTTTCCATATTGCAGGCTTACATTCAATTCCTCGAACTAAAGGACTTTACAGGAGATGGCCAGTTCCATGGTGGTCAGAAGAATTAAGGCTGCTACATCGAGCTACAAGGTCATCATTGACCAGGTGCCGTAGACATCGCAACATGGACAATGTCATCACTTATAAACAGTGTAGGGCACGATTTCGAAAAGCTATGAAAGCTGCCAGAAGACAAGCATAGGGCACGATTTCGAAAAGCTATGAAAGCTGCCAGAAGACAAGCATGGCCAGGATATGTATCCTCTGTTAACAGTAGAACACCAGTCTGCAGCATTTGGAAGAAAATAAGAAAAATTCAGGGTAAATTTACGCCCAATCCTCCTCCAGTACTTAAAGTAAATAATAATAAGTAAATAATAATCATGTCACTGATGCCACAAAGGTTAGTAATATATTTTCTGAACACTGTGCTCGAGCCTCTGAAAAAATAAGATAGCTCCCCAGGACATTTCAGAATGATGGAAGAACAACAGGTACTTGACTTTTCACCAAACAAAACTGAATCTTACAATATGCCTTTTTCTGAAAGGGAATTTGACTCTTGCTTTAGCCAGGAGCAAGAACACTGCCCCTGGCCTAGTTGAGATTCCTTATGAAATGTGTAAACACATTTCAAGGAACACAAAACTTTTTATAATCAGTATTATCAATGGAATATGGGATGAAAGCAGCTACCGTAGCATATGGGAATTGGCAACCGTGTTACCATTCCTTAAGCTGTAGACGTTGCACCGTGGACAATTGTCATCATTTATAAACAGTGTAGGGCATGATTTTGAAAAGCTATGAAAGCTGGCTGAAGACAGCATGGGCAGGATATGCATCTGCTATTAACAGCAGAACACCAGTCTGCAGCATTTGGAAGAAAATAAGAAAAATTCAGGGTAAATTTACACCCAATCCTCCTCCAGTACTTAAAGTAAATAATAGTCATGTCACTTATGCCACAAAAGTTAGCAGTATATTTTCTGAACACTTTGCTCGAGTTTGAAAAATCAGATAGTTCCCCAGGACGTCATTTCAGAATGATGGAAGAACAACGGGTACTTGACTTTTCACCAAACAAAACAGAATCTTACAATATGCCTTTTTCTGAAAGGGAATTTGACTCTGCTTTAGCCAGGAGCAAGAACACTGCCCCTGGCCCAGATGAGGTTCCTTATGAAATGTTTAAACACATTTCAAGGAACACAAAACTTTTTATAATCAGCATTATCAACAGAATATGGGATGAAAGCAGCTACCGTAGCATATGGGAATTGGCAACCATGTTACCCTTCCTTACGCCTGGAAAAGATCCCCTCTATGCATCGTTACTGCCTCATTGCGTTAACTTGCTGTATGTGTAAATTAATGGAAAAAATGGTAAATGTAAGGCTGATGTATTTAGCGTACAACAATATTTTAACACCTTCTCAGTGTGGCTTTCGAAAAATGCACTCCACACTGGATATCTTACTGCAACTTTATACATGCGTTTCAGAGTAAAGCATATTTGTTATACAGTTTTTTTTCTTTTAAACTTCCTTTTCATTTATTCATCATCATGAATCTGTTTGAAGCATTTGCATTTCATCCTAATCCTTCAGGCCAGCCCTATAAGAGCTGATTAGTCAGCTCAGTGGTCTGGTTAAACTATTTTAATAATAATAATAATAATGAAACCTCTGTCTGTGAAGCATTTGCCTCCAAACAACAACATGTGACAGGATTTTTTATATAAAAAGGCATATGACACTGTCTGGAGACTTGAAATTCTCAAGACAATGCATAATAGTGGTTTACGAGGAAAATTACCTTTATTTGTCTAATCATTTTTACATCATAGGTATTTTAAAGTTAAAGTTGGCAGTATTTTATCAGAGAAAAGGTGGTGCCAAGAAGGTGTTCCCCAGGGCAGTGTTCTCAGTGTAACACTTTTTGCTCTGGCCATAAACCGTGTCACAACTGTTGTTCCAAGAGAGGTCATACAGACATTATTTGTGGATGACCTGTCAATATCCTTTGCTGCCACCTGGGTGACTGTAGCCGAAAGAAAGTTACAATTAACGATAAATAAAATAGCAATTTGTGCTGAGAAACAGAGTTTTAAAATCTCTGTAAGCAAGACTGCTGTCCACTTCTGCCGGATTAGGGGAGTACATCCTGGTCCAGACCTCTATTTGTATGCTGTAGAATCCCATGTGTAGAACAAGCGCGCTTCTTAAGCCTAGTTTTTGACAGCAGAATGACTTGGGTCCCCCATATCAAACATATCAAAGCAAAGTGCCTAGAAGCTCTACACATCTTGAAGGTGCTGTCTCACACCAGTTGGGGAGCTGATAGAAATCTTATACTAAAGCTTCATAAAACCTTAATCTTATCAAAGCTGTCATACGGTTGTGAAGTATATTCTTCAGCTTCTTCATCTAACTTGAAAATTTTAGATTCTGTTCATCATTCAGGTATTCGTATAGCCACAGGAGCTTTCCGTTCATCACCAATATCTAGTATGCTAGTTGATGCAGGAGAAATACCCCTTGAACTCTATCGTCAGTCATCATTTCTTCGATACTGGTTTAGAGTGCAAAGACTTCCCAAATCTCTGGCATTTGCTCTGGCAAACAGAAATATTTTCAACGGTATTTACGAAAGTCATCCAAGGTATCCTACTCCTTTTAGCTATAGAATTAAAAATATTTTAGGGGATACAAATATTAGAAAAATACCTGTACTTCCTTTTGTGTATCCCACTACTACTGTCTGGAAGTTACCTGCTGTGAAATTCTGCAGGTACTTCAATGGAGCAAAGAGGGATAAATCTGATGAGGAAATGAGGGCAATATTTTTAGAGCATGCATCAAAGCATATAGATACAAGATTTATATTTACTGATGGTTCCAAATCCAATGCTGGCGTTGTTTATGGAGTTTTTAGTGAATCTTTTAACCGAAGAGGTGTGCTTCTTTCAGTTGCTTCAAACTTTACAGCTGAGCTGTATGGCAACTTAGTAGCACTGGAACGCATTACAACACTCCCAGTGTCTAGCTACACAATATTTTGTGACTAAAAGTGCCTTAGAGTCCGTGGAAGTCTTTGATACTGATCATCCCTTAGTGTTGAAGATCTTGCAGTGGATCTTCTTGCACCATTGTAGAGGAAGCATTGTTTCTTTTTGTTGGGTTCTTGCCCATGTGAACATATCGGTAAATGAAGAGGCAGACCAGCTAGCCAAACTAGCAGCACAAACTTGGATACCGAGAAAATACCCTGTTCCATATCGTGATACATTCCATGATATATGGAAATCCATCCATGATGTATGGAAATCCATCCATGATATATGGAAATCCATCCAGCATTTATGGGCACTTCAGTGGGACAGAGTAGGCCCCAATAAAATGAGAGAAATCACTAGTCAGACACACCCTTGGAAATATGACCTAATACCAAGGAAGTGGAAGGTTGTATTGTGTAGATTACGTATTGGCCATACACGTCTAACTCACGGCTTGTGATGAATGGGGAGAATGAGCACTTCGTGAAGATTGCTTGGTTCCGCTGACTGTTAGGCACTTGCTGGTTGAGTGTCCCAGTCTAGTGGAACTTAGGAATCGTTTTTTATCATATAGCAGTGAAGCAGGTGGTAATTATAGCATGACAAAACTGTTGGGAGAAAGTATATGTATTAATAACGTTATCTCTTTTATCAAAGAAGCTGGCCTTCTGAAATATATTTGACAGCTGTGCTGTCTTAGTATGCTTTCTTTCTTAGTTATACTGTTTTATTGGATCAAATTTATTAATAGTTCTTTTTAGCAGATACTTATTTATTTTTTTTTAAGTTATAGTTTTTTTTTTTTTTTAATAAAATTTATATGTAGTTCTTTTTAGTAGAATTTTATTTTTTATTTTGTTTAACATATTATAAAAGTGAAAAGATCACATTTAGTATTCGGCGTCAGTGACCTTGGTAGTTGTGACGCCAGATAACCCACAATCAATCAGTCATCCACCTCCTTTCCCAATTAGAGCTAGAAGATTGTTTGAGTCGCTAAATGTAAATATACAATTACCTTTGATATTAAAATTACCTCCACCTTGGACAGTGAATAAATTGAGAATTTGTACACACTTAAAATCGACATTACATAATATACACCGACGGATCTAAGTCACAATACGGAGTGGGATATGCTGCAGTATCCCCAAACAAAAGATATCAGTTCTCTCTACCAGGTAATGCCTCAGTATTTACTGCCGAGTTGTGTGCAATAGCATCAGCCATAAAAATAATTAGAGACGCCTCATGTAATACTTTTGTGATTTATAGCGACTCCAGAAGCGCTATAGAAGCCATTCAAAGCTATAATCAGAAAAATAATATTGTACAACAAATTAAGTTTTTCACTCCATAAATTGAATAATAATGGAAAAAATATTGAAAAATGTTGGATCCCTGCCCATGTAGAGATTAAGGGAAATGGAGAGGCTGATAAAGCAGCTAAAGAAGCAGTCAGTATGACAAGAGCAAATGTAGACATCCCTATTAGTGACTATATAAGATATTTAAAAAAATCATTGTAAATTGCAAAATATATGGAATGAAGAACCTGAAAATAATAAATTAAAACACATAAAATCCAGTGTTGGAAAATGGAGTTCGTCATATTAGAGAGAGACACACACAAGTAATTCTGACGCGTCTTCGAATAGGCCATACTCGTTTGACACATGGACACTTGATGAACAGTCCATTTGGCCCTCCTCCCAAGTGCCCAGATTGCAAAGTGTTGATAACTGTGAAACATGTATTGTGTGAATGTCCAAAATATAACCTGTAGCGATTATCAAATACTGGAAATAGATCAATGAAGGAAATTTTAACAATGTTACATTTTCAGTAGTACCCATTTTAATGTTCATGAGGAGCTGTGGTTTAATTGATAAAATATAAGAAGCAAATAATAGAAATACGAAAACCCTTAGGGGTCTAATGAATTTTAAAATTTTAATATGTATTTATTTATTGTGTGTGTTCCAGTATGAGAGCGTATGCCTTTGTGCAGTTTTCAATTTCATTCCCATTCATTCATCACTACATTGAGTGACCTATTTGGTCCCAGTGCCCTATGAGAGCTGATAGTCAGCTCAGTGGTCTGGTTAAACTGTTTTAATAATAATAATTTAACGATATTTAATTTTTTTCCTAATATATTTATTACATCACAGAATTTTAATGACATTAAATTTTTTGTTATGTATAGGCTATATCAAATCATTAATTAAACTCCATAAATTTTTTATTATGTATATATCACGTCATTCATTAAACTTCATATCTGTATTTATTGGTCACATCACTTCATTTTATATATTAATCATTTCCTTCATTAATTTATAAATTCATTTACCTTAACAAAATTTATTTTCTCACCATTACGGCGCTTAATGGCCTTCTTGGTCCCAGTTCCTGGGCTTTTGCCCTAAATGTCATCCATCCATCCATCCATCCATCCAGTTTGCCTCAGGATGGGTAGTCCACCTCCTCTTTGGACCTAGATTGTTTCGATAGGCCGCCGGCAATTTTGAGCAAATGAAATAATCAGAAAGGTAGGTTTTTAGGGGCAATCAAGAAGGTTGAAAAACAGTATTAAAGAACTAAAAAGTGTTGAAAAAAATACAATACCAGAGGAGAAGACCTTGGGCAGTGAGTCTTGCATGGATTTCAGATTATTTAATTTGTTCTGTGAAGGTGAGGCTTACGATTAAAGGATTGTTGAGCCAATATGGCGCTTTGGGTTATGTTTTGGCATGATTGTAGACACGTTCACTTTTTGTTGTTCAAAGTCTAGAGTTAGTGTGTAGTTTGGGAGTAACCGCCATCTTATGACATTCGTCAGCATGGTACTTTGTCAGAATTTAGATGTTATTGCTCCTTTGTGTTAATAATTATAGTGATGTGTATGATATTTGTTGTATTTTTGACGAAGATATTTGGAGAAATTGTAATATGTAATGTTACAATTTTCTTTCCAGGTTCTTCCATACAGAAAGGTAAGGAATATTTTACCTCCATGCAGAAAGGTAAGGAATATTTTACCTTGGTTTTTTCAAGAGTATTATCGCAATCATTAATTTGATATTTTATGGATTATTGAGGGTCGGTGTCTACTAACCAGATGAATCCTTAAAAGATAATCGAAAAGTTTTATTTCTATGCGCAACTTGAATGTTTTATTGATCCTTCAGATTTGCTTTGCCTGCCGAATCATAAAACTAGTCGAAAAGCTTTCATGTATTCGTAGCTTTACTAATATTTTATGGAATCTTGAGGAGATTTGCGTTACCTAGTGTGGCTTTTCGAAAAGTTGCGTTGCCATTCAGTCCTCGAAAGTAATTCGAAAGCTTTTTATTTTTATTTTTATTTTTTTTTTTTTGTTCGTTGATGTTTCTACCCCTTGGATTATTAGAATAGACTGTCTTTTTCGCTACTGTCCAGTTGATTGTTTGTATGATTTCACCAGCACTACAAAAATTCCACTATTCACCTGTGCATTTATTACCCATCTTTTCTGCTGTCCTGTTCTCTTTTCCTGTGATTTTCCACTTTGACCGATATCAATGTCGTCATAAGACTGACTCTGAATTCGGTATACACATCCTTTAGTAACTCGGGCGGGTTTCGTTAGAAGTACCGGTACATGCTTTGTTGTTTTATTTTTCTTAAATACAGTACTACATTAACTCCAAAATTCCCCAGTAGATGGGAATATCTTTGAGATTATTATAATCACAATCCATCATGTTTTTTCAGTAGCTGAAACCTTTTGACATGGAACAAGCACACACACGGGTTATTAACCTGAAATCCAAGCTTCCGAGGAATGTTGGTTTCAGCCTCCCACCGCAGACCCCACGCTACGGCAGTAACTGATCACGATACAGAGCCAGTGAATTTTCGTCAGCCTGGGGGAGACGCGAACCCGCAACATCTGAGTGGCATGCCGCAACGCTAAACACTATACCAGCTGACCAGCAAAGGGTCTATCAAAAGCGGGAAAAATACTACAACTATATTATATAACGACAATTCTTTATGGAAGAAAAAAAACTTTTTTTAGTATACTTAAAAAAGTCATGAAAGCAAGTTCATAAGAAGGTGTCCAAATGATTCTAATATCAGAGGAATTAGTAGAAATATGAACACGGCGAAAACGTCCACATCCCACATGTAATAACCAACACATCTCATACAGGAGAGACTAATGGGTTAGAAAGAAAAAAAATCATATAGAGCCTGTCCGAAGAGGTGGTAAAAACGATGTCCTGTTTCAACTCTTTAAGAAAGGAAACCATGCCATTAATTTAACTCAAGAAAATCGAAATTAGTAGAAATTCAAAATACTAATATTTATGGTGTTTAATAAAGTAACTAATATGGATAAGCTTACAACTAATATGGATAAGCTTACAAGTATAATACTAAAATCTCATTCAAAATACAAAGATTGCTTACAAAAATAAACACTTATACCAGTGGGTTCCAGCCTTTTCTAATTCTCGCCCCCCTTCATTGAATGGCACATTCTCTGCGCCCCCCTCCTGTAATTTACTGGCATAGTCGGCACATGTCAATAATTCACAATAATTATATATTATATGTATATATATATACATATATATATACATATATATATATACATATATATATACATATATATATATACATATATATATATATATATATATATATATATATATATATATATATATATATATATATATATATATATATACATGTAAAATATATAAAATCATATGTATGCATAAGCTTACCTTCACTAGTGTGATGGTTGTGCTTGTTTCTCTGAGCAAAGTTTCTAAAATCTTGGAGGATGTGATGAAAGTGCGACCCGTACTTCTTTTTCTATTGCTAAGCGAGAACGGTATTTTGTTTTGAGAACAGCAACAGCACTGAACCTGATTCACATACGTATGGTATGGCGTTGCAAAGCATAAGAAAATGTCAATGGCCTTTGATGGCAAGGAAGGGTACTCCTCTTTAACTTGCAGCCAAAATGTATGCAAATGTTCTGCATTAAACACACGTTTCAGTGAACCGTTACATGACAAATCAATAAGTTGCTCCTGGTCAGATGTAAACAATATGCTTGTAGAGTTATCACCAAATTGGTTCCTTATCCATTCGTATCCACTTATGTCTACATCTTTGAAGTAAAATGAAAACTTCCCCAGCAGAGTGTTCAAGTAGCCCCAGCAGAGTGTTCAAGTAGTCAGTAAACAGTTCATTTCCACCTTCTGTGTTAGAATATTTAAGAAATTCTTGTAAATTTGGACACGTCAAAAATGTTATTTTCTACATTCCTTTTCCATAATTCAATTTTCTTCATAAATGCACTTATTTTGTCACTCTGTGTGAAAATATTCACGTGAGGCCCCTGCATAGACTGATTCAGATGGTTAAGTTTCTCAAAAATGTCAACCATGTAAGCAAGTTTTTGAATGAAATAATCATCAGTGAACAAACCTCCATCTCTGTTTTTATGTTCACAAAGGAATGTAGCAATTTCATTTCTAAATTCATACACTCTCTGAAGTACTTTTCCACGGGATAGCCAGCGTGATTCACAGTAATATAGGAGAGCAGTGTGTTCTGCACCAAAATCTTTACATAACTTTGCAAAAAGTCTTCTTTTAACGGACAGTTCTTTATGTAATTTACAACCCTGACAACATCTTTGAGCAAATTACCGCTTGATGCAAGCGCCTGTCTATGAAGCAGGCAGTGCGTCCATGAAGCTTGTGGAGCCTTCTCTCTCACCAAAGCTTGCAGTCTAGCATGTCGTCCTGACATTGACTGGGCTCCGTCAGTGCACAAGCCAACGCAATTGTCCCAGTTTATTCCATGTTCACTGAAAAAATTGTCAATCATATTGAACACCTCTGCTGCTGTGGCTCTACCAACTCTAGGTTCACAAAACAACAGATCTTCCTTAATTTCATTGGCAGATATATAGCGT
The DNA here is from genome assembly GCF_040412425.1 of Macrobrachium rosenbergii. NCBI lineage: Eukaryota > Metazoa > Arthropoda > Malacostraca > Decapoda > Palaemonidae > Macrobrachium > Macrobrachium rosenbergii. The sequence goes on from NC_089761.1 coordinate 63,350,432, forward strand.
ACGTAACTTATTAAATGAGCATCTTTCACTACATCAGTAGCCTCATCTACTTGCAACCCAAAATGCGAATATTTAAGTGCATCGGTCAACTGATCGCTCAAATCGCCACTGTCTGAAATTCTTCTGCCAACTGTATTATCCGCAAGAGGAATGCTGCGTAACTTATTGGCACTTGATTCACCTAGCATTATTTCCGCCTTGTCCATAGCAGCAGGTAGTACCAAGGTTTCTGGTATGTTGTGAGCTTTTTTGCATCTTGCAATTCTGTAGGAAACTTTTATAAGATGCAAGCAAAGCACTTGCTGCAGTGGTAGGTGTCTTCGTGAAAGCCCGCCTCTGTTTACTGAATTCGCTAAGTTTCCTTTTGAAAAACTCCAAGGTTTTACCAACTTGTTCAGGGTGCTGTGTTTCAAGATGACGCTTCAGTTTGCATGGCCTCCATGGTCAAAATATTTAAACATAACACACACTGAGGTCTCTCCTTTCCACTAACAACAGTAGATGTGAATCCAAGTGAGAGATAGCTGTCGTCATACTTTCTGGTTTTCGTATGCTTGCTACTTTCACCACATTTACTGGAGTGAGGTTCACTTTCAGTTTCTTTCCTTTTGCATTTACTCAGAAACTTTTCCATATTTCAAATGTGCAGTTACAGGCATTAGAAGAGATAAAGAATGAACGAACACACTGTTCTTGTCTTGATAATTTCTGCAGTTAACAGTTTTATACGAGGCACTTGTAACGTCCAGGATGGTCACGGAGCTACCCGAAGCAAGAGTACTGTCCGTGACTAAGACCTGAACCGAACGGGAAACATTGCACCAGTCACTGTAATCCGTACAATTTTCATATTTGCAAAACGTTACTTTCGTTATCTTTTATAATTGTTTAATAATTATTTCCTTAATATAGAATTTTAAATAGTTTATATATTTAGACAACTAAATTTCATATTTATATATGAAATATTTTCTCAGTATTTTGAAATTCTGAATGCAATAATTAATAGTTTTCAGATATAATTATCCCCTTCATCAAGCATTTGCGCCCCCCTGGCAGCCCTTCGAGCCCCCCCAGGGGACGCGCCCCACAGGTTGGAAACTACTGACCTGTACTATCCTTTTTATATTTTCATAATTATATTTAATATGTTTAGAAATATATTTCACTAGTATGTACCGTACATGCTTGTATATGTAGAAATTATTTAGAGTACAAACTAACTTTTCAGTAAAGGCTTGCTGATGAACACTGTTTTACACTTGAGTTGTCACCACGGGGTTGTTTACCTCCAACCAGTTTATTATATATACATATATATATATATATATATATATATATATATATATATATATATATATATATATATATACACATATATATTTTGCATTTACTGTCCCTTTCATTTGCATTTGAAATTGGGAAAGAAGTCTTCTAATTTACATTACAGGTTTGGTGGGCTTTACAATAATATATATATATATATATATATATATATATATATATATATATATATATATATATATATATATATATATATTATAGACAGGATATTAATTCACAGATTAATGCAAGTGTAGTTAGTGTGTGTGTATATATATATATATATATATATATATATATATATATATATATATATATATATATACCTCATTAATTATATATATTAATATATGCAAGTGTATATATATTATGTATATATGATATATATATATATATTTATATATATATATATATGATATATATTATATATATTTTATATATATATATATATGATATTATATTTTATATATATTATATATATATATATATATATATATATATATATATATATATATATATATATATATATATATATATATATGATATATATTGTGGGACATCATTTAAACAGGATGGTATCCAACAGATTTTTGTTATAAAAGTTACCACCTTTCAAGTAGCCATAAAGAACCAGACGATGAGGACAGAAAGTCCTTGAAAGTTTGTAAATTTTTTAATGAAAATACAGGAACTCATTCAAACAGGATGGAATTTAACAGAGACTTTTATTACAAAATTTGTACATATATATATATATATATATATATATATATATATATATATATATATATATTTACATATATAATATATATATATATATATATATATTTTATGCTCTTTTTTAATATAGCCCTCAGTACTCTTAGGTGTATGATGTAAGTTCGGTGCCCTTTAGTTTGATCCACAAAAACCGCATGTTGTTTATGAAACATGATTAGTTACTTCCGTTTGTATTGTGTTCCATGACAGAATTTTGGCATTTTTCGTTGGCTGTGATTTCGTGCTCAATTTGAACTAGTAATGGCATTTAAGAGTACTGAATATAAATTGAGTTCCGTGTGAATCATCATCAAGAACGTCACCATTGGCAAGATTTTTGTCAGGATTTTTCCACACATTGTATAATAAAGCAATATACTTAGGTAATTTACGATATGTTTTGAATGAACAGTATATCTTTTTCACTGTTTCAGCGAAAATCCTTAGTCATATATTGCCTTAACACCCAAAATTCACATCATGAAGCTTGTTGGAATCGGCTTTTTAAAATGAGTCCTCCCCAAATGAATCTTGCCTAGATGTAAAGCGACGAACTTTGTTCCCCTTCTGTCGCTGGCTCACTCCTTTTGTGTGTGTGTGTAATAATATTCGGTCAGGTGACTCATCAGAAAGAGTCTTTCAGTGAAAATTAATAGTTTATAAACAGCAGTCTACCACCATACCCATTAAGAGTAACCACATTTTTTGAGTCTGTCAAATAAAACTCAAATACTGTATTTCAGCTTCAACAGTCATATATAAAGTAAAAACTACAGTAAAATTAAAAGAATGCACGTGATATGCATAGGTTGACAAAAGAACACATACAGAAATATAACTTTCATACACTCGCTAAAACATTTTCATGTGAAAAACGTACTCATATGGTGTAAAAAAAAAAAGTTAAAAATATATCCTAATACGCATAAAACTTTCACTGTTAAAAATTCCAATAAAAAGGTTATTGTTTGACCTCTTTAGTCTTGGAAACAAACTAACAATGCACATTCTTACTAATTCCTCAAAGGAAATAATTCCAAAAAATCTGAATTTCCACCGGGTTCTTGAAAGAGCCGTTGTAGCGCCCTTGAAGTATACTTAGCATCTTATTGTAGCATGTTACATTTTAGCGCTAAAGGTAAACAATACAAAGTTGTACAGAATGAATAAAACAAGTGAACTTTAACCTCTTTATTACACCTTTGGAAATTTCTTAGCAACACACCCCGCAAGGACAGATCTCGATATATTGAGGCGATATATTATCATCATTAAGGTTGTCACTGGAGTTCATACCGTGGCATTTACAGGACTTAATGACTTCCACTCTAACTCTGTTGATAATGTTGATAAAGATGGGAGGATCGCCAAAAGAGATAGAATTTTTGGGCTTTATGCAAAGAAATTTAGTTTTTTGAGGGACAGTTGGTAGATAACGGTCATCTAAATATTCCATACTGTTGCCTATAAAGGCCTGCAATGCCTTTGGCAATTGGTCTGGAAGTAGTATGTCATCTGCATAAAGGATAATGGTTAATCTTTACATCGTATATGGTGCAACCACCCTCCCTGCTTAGGATTTCTTTACTCAGAGCATCCATTTATATATATATTTTATATATATATATATATATATATATATATATATATATATATATATATATATATATAGGTATGTTTTTCTATGTCTATATATATATAGATTTATATATATATATATATATATATATATATATATATATATATATATATATATATATATATATATGTGTATGTGTTTCTGTGTCTATATAATATATATTTATATATAATATATATATATATATATATATATATATATATATATATATATATATATATATATATATATATATATATATATATATATATATATATATATGTATGTATGTATCTTATCAGATGAAGAGCTGGAAAAGCACTACCCCGTATAGTACCCGACCCAGTTCTAAGAGGCGACGAAAGAATCTTGCATCGAAGTGGTTTAAATTCTTACATTTTTTACCAATATTTTATTGTGATGTTATATGAAATTTTGAGCACATTTTTAAGATAAAAAACAGTTTGTCATGGCAGACTCGGTCGAACACCTTAGACATATATAACCTTTGCACATACAGAGACATGAGTGTTTTTGGATGCTAATGGCTCGCATATTTCTTTTCTGTTTGGCCATACATGCACATTGATAGGTCGATAATTATGTTAAAAATTTTTTTTTGATTCTTAACCAGATTAAACATTTTTTATTTCAGTTAAATATTCAGTAGCAAAATTATGTCTAAGCATAAAAGTGAAGTAGAATGACGAATGTGTGAAAAGATTGGGTTGTTCTTGACTCACTTGACTCCCAGCCACCCGTCGAGACCTTAGGCACTATTTAACGAGAGTTTTTCGTGGCATCCTGGACATCTTTCTAACATACACTGAGAATGAAGGATTCATTATCTCTTTTGATTAATGAAGACTTTCTGGATTGTTTTACCCTCCGTAATATATGCATAGTGGTCCCTCCAACACGCAATAACGACGTATATCTAGTGTCCGAAACAAATTCTTAAAAGGAATTTTGTCAAAATCTACAGTATATTCCAATTTTCCAATTATTCTATTTTAGTGGAGCTCAGATATATCAAATAAGATCCAATATTTTCATTGAGAGAATTAAGTATACTGTACTAGCTGAGTGGTTCTATTGACCTATTTATTCAGTCTGCGAGTGTGTTTTTAGTTATGACATCGCAGCTGCCTTAAATAGAGCGCTCCGATGCTTGTCGTGTTGTTAATCTTCCAGTGTTCAGTCCATACCACAGTAAAGACATTATAATTTTAAAAGCTTTTAGGAAGGAGCTCTAAGGTGGAGCATACTTATCCGCTGCGGTGTGGTCACTACGTGACATCTGCACGGTGGGAACAGGAAGCGAAGATCAGTTAAGCCAACAAGAGGAAGCAAGTGAGATTTATAGCAATCATATTTTAATGATGTCGGATGGGTGTTGAGAACAAATACCGATACTTTCTCAATTATTTACTTGTTACATTGATATTTATGAGATGAAAAAGTGAACTCCGGTGTCGTTACATCACTGGTGAGCGAGGGATTAGATTGGGCGGAAGTGTTCAGTTTCCCTCGACGGGTGTGAATATATTTGATGATGGTAGGATACGTTTAGCTTATCTCGTAAGTTTAGGGAAGCAGTTGAAGTGTCCAAGTTATTTGTTTTAAAGTTTAAACTCACTAGAATGACGGGAATGTTCCTCCGTGTTGATCCCGTACTTGCAAAGATGTCGATAATTTTATTAATGGGCTTACATCTCCGCATATGCAAGCAGCATTTTTCAAAGGCAAGAATCGTATTACAGGTTTACAATGTTTTAGAAAGGCAACAAATATTTAATTAGAAATTATACTAAAAATTGAAAGAACTCAAATATATATAAATGGGAATGTACTGATTTGATTAGATATAAGTTAATAAATCTGTAAGATTATTATTACTGTATGCTATTAAAAAAACATGCAGGTAAAAATCCCAACTTTTGTGTAGGATTTGTGTCTGACCCACTTGCCAGAATTGATTTACCCAAGTGTCATGCTGAGACCCACCGGCAATGTTGCCAACTCTTATTCTATATTTCCGAGGTTTGCTCCAAAACGCGCTATTTAGTGGTCTGGTTAAACTAAGATATACTTAACTTTTGGTCCCTTTAATTGTTATTTTTTTCTGTTACTGCCCAAAACTCAAAAAAAAACAAAACTCACTGGCCTCATAGCTAAGTTATATTTCAGCAACCTCGTAACTGGTTAGTGTGCCTCTTCTGATATACGCACTTAGTACCTAGATGTTACACAACTCTAGTGGGTTGCAGCTAGGATGGAAAAGGAGAAGAGGACGTAAAGCACTAACCGCGAGCTTCCTTGGCTACATCAAGATGTATACCATCAAAATGGGAGGGTTTTGAGGTAACTCCCCCTCGATTTGGGACCACCTTGCCGTGGTGAGGGGCTCTCGAACCCCAGGAATCTGTTCCCGGGTTTGAGTCCAAGAGTTCCATATACCATTATATATTATTTTGAATTAAATTTGTGGAATTTTCCACTTTTACTAAAATTTATTGGACCTGATAAATAGGAAAAGAGATAGCTAGGAATGGGTTTATATCGGAAGCTAAATAGTGAGAACTGTGGTAGGACCATCAGCTGCCCAATAATGTTCAGACCTGAGAGTTATCAGATTGGTAGCTCAAAGGCGGAACTATTCTTTAGGGCTGGACCATGGATTCCAGGGGGGGACTGGTTTTAGGGATAGGACTCTTGGCATTCTATCTGGTTTGCCCATGATATGATTAGGGTGGGGATGATTGTATTCTTGAAATACTCTGTCCTAGCAAGCAGGTTTGGCTGACACTTGGTCCACTCTAATCATGTGCCATCCCCTGTGGGATAGGGTAGGGGGCGGACATTTGGGAGTCAGTTCTCACTTGTGCCATTGGTGGAAGAATAAACTCCATGAAAGGCTGATGATGTCTTTTTAAGGTTTTTAGGTTTATTTGTTATTTTGTTTTCTTATACTTAAATCTTTATGAATAGTAGTTGTAAGGATTCAAGTACCCCTGGGCCCTTTTATGACAATGACTCGGCACAGTTAACGACCTCTGAAACCGTCTCTGTCATCCTTTGTGTAGAAAAAAAAAATCTTAATGTAAATACACTGGAACCATATGCTCCAGTACAGAGCAAACCAAAAAAAATTAAATACCGTCTTGACCCAACCTTGACTCACTTTGACTCCCTCTTTGGGAGTGGGCAGTTGGTCAAGATTTCTGACCTTAGAAACGACCAAAAAATATCAGCACTCAAGTTGGAAAATTATTTATTGCCCAGACACTCTACGACTGAAATGTCATTTAGGCAAATAAAAGAAAAGGCATGGCTTATAGAAGCCACAACAAAAAGTCAGTCTGAAAATTATTTAACAATAAAAAATATAGATAACATGAATATAAAAATAAAAAACATAATACTATGAACAGTATTCAGGGTACCATTGTGCTTCCTGAGAATAATAACGAGCCAGTTGAAAAGAAAATACTATTAGACTCACTTAAAAAGAGATACCCCAAAGTACAGGATTGTGAACTATATGATCTGCCAAGTAAACAGATGAATAAACAGATCTTAAAAATCGCAAAAATAAAATTTGAAGGTCAAGATCTACCTCAGAAAATAAAAATTTTAGGCCAAACTAGAGAAGTAAGACCATACGTCCCAAAATGCGTCCCAAAGCCGCTACAGTGTAAAAATTGTAGTAAATATGGACACGCGAAAAAATATTGTCGAAATGAACATGTGTGCACGTATTGTGGATCTGAAGAACATGTCACACAGTGGAGGTGCAGAGAACCAAAGTGTATAAAGTGTGGGTAAAACCATCATGCAAGATCCAAAGAATGTATGTACTAAATATACAATACAGAGTTAAAAATATTACAAGAAAGAACTGGGATGTCTGTAAAAGAAGCTAAATTAGAATTGAAAGTAAGAGGAATTCAAGATCCGTCTAAGAAACGTGCATTCTTCAATAACACGAATAAAAAATGAAAGAAAAATGCATACAAATAGAAATAACGGAGCACAGAAAAGTAAGTCTCAAGAAGAAATTAATGCTTTAGAAATAAAAACTAAAACGGCAAAGAATAAAGAAACAAGTACAAATGGGATGGCTAATATTTTATCCAATTAATTTGAAATATTAATGCAAATAGGAACACAGGAGGATGCTACTGCAGAAGTAATAGAAGAGGGTCGTGATGGAGTGGAAAATAAAGATAAAAAAAGGCCTTTGGAGGGAACACCACCCAAAACGAAAAAAACAACTATAATTAGAGCAACTTCTGTTAAATCAAAGACAAAGGATATGAAGAAAGAACAAAAACAAACTAAGAATATACCCTTATCTCCTAAAATAATAGTAAAACCTATGGATACAGATATCCAAAACACTGAAGTTCAAGATAACAATGACTATGTCAAGGGAGAAGAGATTACTCCATCACCAGTAATTGGTACAAGAGCAAATGAAACAAGGAATGTACATGAAAACACATGTGGATGTAATGATTGTTTTGTAGAATTGTGCAATAATAAAAACTTAACAAGAGATGGTTTAATAAACATTATAAGAAATTTTATGAAATATAGAAAAAAAAGAAACCCATGAAAAAGGTTGCATGTGGATTAAGCAGCCAGTGGCACAGCATGATGAGAAACAGGCGTGGCTGTTACCTGGGTACCCAGGTGAGAGGCGACAGTCACTGGCATTTTGGCAAAGGTAGTCATGGTAATGGTACGCATAGTAGCAGTAGCTGCGGCGTGGGTGACCACTGTAGTGCCAGACACCTGAGACAGCAGGCCCTCCAACGACGGGATGCCAGGTAGGCCCAGGTGGTGCCAGGTAGAAGTTAGGTCTGGAACCTGCCCACCAAGAGAAGTCTCTACTGCCGTACCTGAAGACAAAGTCAGGTCAATGAAGGGAGACTCCACTCGCTCCGGAGAAAAGATCCCCGGAGTGAGGAGAGGCCTCTGAGAGGATGTCGTAATCGTCCGCTCCCCCGTGGCCTTCAACACATGATGAAGTGAGTGAAGAAGACGAAGGGGAGTCCTCACCCAAAGGAGAGGCAGTAAGAAGGGGAAGCTTGCCGGGAGGGAGAAACGATACCGACTGGTCGGCCACCAAGGGAGTCGTTGGGGATGTATAACCCTCAGATGACGCCGTGGGGGGGTTCCTTCAGTACTGTCTCCTCCCCTCAAACTTCACCCACTGCTCAGCAGACCAGGAACAACACTCAGAACACGGTGAAGTACATGAACACACACACAACCCCTGCAAGAAGAGCAAAGGGCTTGTGGGTCCATGTCAGTACTAGATTGAAAGCTATTAGATTGAAACCGCCAATTACACGAAGGTCGCCTTACGGGGTTTATCAAAGACTTTCATCATCAAAAACAACAAGAAAAAGATCCCACTAGGAAAAAATAGCTCAACGGAAGTCTGGGCAGAAAGCAAAGAAACACGCCCACACCCAATGACAGCCAAAAGCAAATTCGAATGTTTACATCTGGGCACTGGGCAGGCGGTACTCTGCCTCACGGACGGTAGTTAGCTGCCTAACCACCTTGTTTGAAAGTTCAACGGCCGTTTCCAGCTTCGCTGAAAGTAATTCCTAATGTAAAGGACCAACGGTTTGTATATCGTGTCGGAACAAGTACTAATCTGCCATTGTTATACCTGATTGATATAACAATGTGCATTCTGGCACATTGTGCTGTACAGAATTCATTCTGGCACATTATGATCTCCTGTAGCAGAAATTTTAAGATGAGATTGGTATCTATTCATCTTGTCCTGTTTATGCTCGGAAGCTCTGTGTGTGTGTGTGTATGTGTAGACAATTCCTTCTGTTAAAGCGCTACACAACTTCTTTGGACTGTGTACTTCAAAATCGTTCTAGAACTTAGAAGTTGTATATCACTTTCATTTTCTGACAAGCAAGGGGATACTTGGAAGAGGTTTTATCTGAAATTCCTTTGTCGGTCTTACAAGATGTGGATCTAGATGATAAACAGGTCTTGGGCCAGTTATGTTTATGGTGTACAGGGCTTTTCACTCTGCAGTTCCTTGTAGAGACTGTGGGTCTCCTAACTTCTCAGCATTCTGTGTAATTGTCTGTTGCACAACAAAACAACGTGGATGATGATGGTGGACGTTTGTCGAGTCAAGTTGGTTATCATCATTATTATTATTGTTACACTACTTAATCTTCATTAATACATATATTTTTAAATTTTCCTTGCACTGGCTATTATCATGACAGATAGCTTTTTTTACAATCTGAAATACTCTGAATACTATTAAGTAATGTTAGCTAAACCCATTGCTTCCATTATATGTAGATCTCACAATATTTGAACATTATGGTGGTATAAACATTATTACTGGTAGAAATGTTACGCATGTAGCTGCTTATTTTATTTGTATTTTCTACTGTCGTTTTATCTACACTAATTACAGTAGTTGTGTGGTCATGCCACGAGTTGAAATAAGATATACTTTTATTTATATATTTGGCAAGGAAATGTTCCTTTTCTTGCTTATGTACTGTATATGGCTATTTCAGCCAGTTCTTGTGCACATTATTGTTATAGCAGTAGGGGTTTTCTGTGGATTGTGTTTATAAGAAAAGGGCTGGAATGAGCCAAGAATCGTGAAAGAGCGCGCATAGTAGGTGAACAGCGTAGTGATTTGGGTGGGTGCTCGGAGTGCTTCGATAAGCCTGTAGCTTGGGCATACTAGTATAAGTAGTTGATGTATTCGTTTTCTCTGGAGCCATTTCCCTCGTGAGAAATGGCTTACGGGAAAAAAAAACATATATTGCATTAAGTAGGGTTAACGCGATCAGTATTCTTGGCAGTATTTCCTGTACTGTCAGTATTACTGATGATCTCAGCCCCACACTGATGGACTTCCTGTGTGGAAAATTTAGACTGACGCATTTTCAGGTATTTGAAATACAACAGTATGAGTCGATCATTGTGGGCTGGGCCTATGGGTTGACGTAATGGTCTGATGGCCTGTCAGTCCCATTAGTATTGCCACAACAACTAGTTTTGTCACTTACCATGAACCATCATGTTAAGCTGATTATTGATATTCTCAAAACTGCTGAAAGCTCGTGGTCAGCGAACGTTGTTTTGCTAGCTAAAATCGAAGATTAATAGCCAGTCTCTTGTCCTTAGAAATGCTTTTCCCCATAATTGTATCTCTTCAATGGCGAAATGCTTTTCCCCCTTAATTGCATCTCTCGGTGGCGAAATGCTTTTCCCCCTTAATTGTAATTCTCGGTGACGAAATTCTTTTCCGAAATGCTTTTCCCCTTAATTGTATCCTTCAGTGACAGAAGGTCTCACCATCTTGAAAAGTTTCTTGGAAGGTTCTTCATTCTTCCTGAAATGATAAATACCTTCCTATCCGTAAATTGTATTTTATTCAAGTTCTATAAATGAGTGACAGGTTTGGGTGTTACAATTCAGCATTTAGCTCACCTTTTGCGGAAACGTCATTCTTTTAATGAATATTTGAAGTTATTGCGATACAAGCTCTGTCCATATTTTCCATTTCATTTTGAGTTTTGCTACTGACAAGAACTCAAGGGTTTTCCCAGTAATGACAATCCTGAGAATGCTGTCAGTTTTGAGACTAAAAATACTGCTGATCATGAGAACACAGCTGAAAGTTATAAGGTTTGGATTCTGCAATTCATTTAATTGGCTTCCAGCCTATCTTGTCATGGCTACATCGCCATGTAGCCAAGTCCTCGGTACAAATTAATAGCCCTGCATTACAGAATGTCGTACGTGTGCTTGAAGTACCCGGATTTCCTTCCCTCCTACCTTGTCCTTTCCAGTCTTTGGTATTCCCTCCTATATTTTCTTTCATTTCCTCTCTCCTCCCCAAACACTAAACTGTCGCGCTGGTTTACCTTCATTTCATGCTGCAGGGTTGAAGTTATCACACCTGGGTTGGCGTTTCCGTTACATGATATTACTGGGGTTTGGCGTTATCATGCGTGAACGTGGTATTACATTTCCGCTTCTTGTTTTAATTTTTATTAGAATTCGACTTTTGTATCTTGGCTTTACAGAAGAGAAAGGAAACCTATCTATGAGAAGGGACGCTGAAATGGAATTATTTCTAGACGATTCTAGGAACGGAAAACGCCAGGAAACAGCCATTTAATTTGAATATGGCCATATGTGTATCCATATATATATATATATATATATATATATATATATATATATATATTATATATATATATATATTATATATATATATATATATAATATATATATATATATATATATATATATATATATATATATATATATATATATATATATATATATATATATATATATATATATATATATATAATGTATTTGTTCTGTGATGGTAAATTTTTCAACACCTTAGAATTGATCGTTATGACCGGTTATATACATATACTGTATATATACATATATATACATATGCTATCACATATATACATATATATGTATATGTACACATATACATATACATACACATATGTGTATGTATATATGTGTGTGTATATATATATATATATATATATATATATATATATATATATATATATATATATATATATATATATATATACATGTAATATGTTTGTGTGAACTTGTTTCATTGGTTTTGACCCATGAATTTCTTAGTTTGCCACATTTCGTTTACGTACTTATGACGAACTTTGACAACGTAATTGTTCATTGTAACAAGTGATTGGGTTTCCTGACGCAGAGAGAGAGAGAGAGAGGGAGTTTAGCAATGGCCTGCCAGTGGTCTTGACAGGTTGTCAGTTGGTGAGTGGTGTTTTTCGCGGGTAGGTTATGGTCAGTGGGAACCCGACCGACACCAACTCCCCTTCTAATTGAGCCATTAAGCTCGCCCTAACAAATTGTTCCGCGCCCCAGGCCACTTGGCGGCTGAAATTAGCCTGGGACTTCTTTACTTTTTTATTTCTGACTGACTAATCCGCTTCCAATGACTGTTCTCATTCTTGATGGTAACCAAAAATTCCATTAATTTGCTGCCAGAGCTTCCACCGAAAAGAATGACAGTGTATTAATGGATTTTCTCCTCTCACGGTACATACTGGCATTCTGTTCTGAAAGTGAACTGAGGAGGGGAAAGCATAGCGAAAAGATTTCTACACGAATGTTAGTGCTTAATTCTGTTTGTCGCTTTTAGTGACCAAAGCAACTCGTTTATATTGCAGGACCTCATTTATTAATGACGATGACTGGATGAGATCTGAAAAGGATAGTCAGACGTATTGTGGGTGTGGATGGATTTCATCCCTCTGCTCGCTTGAAAAATTTGTTCTTTTTAATGAAATTCCACCTTACATTTCTGGGAATGTTTTAAGTAAGGCGTGATGGAATCGCAAGATAAGGCAAGACGAAAAGGTAACTTGGTAGGATATAGAACCTTGAGAGAATTAAGAGGACCCTGGATCGATTATTTTAAGTACCTGAGACATTAGTGACTCTGGGGTAAAATGGGAAATATTTTGTGAAAGCAGTTACGAGTAACATAACCGGCAGACACCGCCTCCTCAGGTACACGGGTAATTGCCTGCATCCTCGCCGCCACTGGTGGAGCAGCAGGTCGACCAGATCGGCGAAAATAATATCCCTCAGGTTTTAATACCGATCATTAAAGGCCAGCAGAGCGACCAGACGTTTTGTAAAGTCAACGCTTTCGTGGTTTTGTGTTGCCTGCACAATGGCCGTTTGTATGGCCACTTCTGGATTTTGGTTCATTCAGGATGGATAATGGGCACGATTTTGTCGAAGGACATTTTTAAGCCCTGGTGCATTGATTTACTTTATCTACTTGATTAAAATATACTTTTACAGTGATGGAGCAGGCCTTCTGGTAAGAGTTATGTTCTGATAAACGCATTGGCTGACTTACTGTAATGTTGATATATATACAAACACACACACACACACACACACACACACATATATATATATATATATATATATATATATATATATATATATATATATATATATATATATATATATATATACATTTTTTTTTTTTTTTTTATCTTGTATACCTTATATTCCAGTACCGTAATTCTAGCATCTGTTTAGTCAAAAGAAGCATAAGAATTTAGTAGTTGGAAGGATTTTGGTATCTTTGCAAGGCGTTCTACTGAGTCTGCTGGTGTCCATGTATTCTGTTTTCCATATGTTGAAATTATTTGTTACTTAAGGAATCACGTGAATATTTTGCCTCATCCTTAGGGAAAAGGAGAAGTTACGTTTAAACAATGAACTTTGTCTCATTATCAGTCTAAAGTATTAATTCCAGTCTACAGTAAATTGGCTCATTTATCAGCCTAGATTAAGCAGTCCTTTGATATAGAACAAACGATGCAAGTGAACTCACTATTTAAGCATCAAAGTTGAGGTTTTGGGTCCCTTTTTTATGTGCGTTGGAAATAATTGCTTGGGTTTCGTTAATCTGTGGCAAGCAACGTTTACATTTCTTTTCTGACGAGGATTTTTTTTCCAGACCACGATAGTGGAATTTTTGAAGTCCTTGTCTTGGACAAAATATCAAAAAGATAGAAATAATGTCAGCCATTTGCTTGTCTAATAACGAAAGATTGGTTAGGGCAACGGATTATAGACGAAGTGAAGTCAATTCAGAAAATTTTTAGAAATCTCATTTATAGTGTGTCCGCTTTAACAGAGGAGCTTCATATTTTAGTCAAGTTTTAAGTTAGAGCAGCCGTAAGTTGTGTTGTTATTGTCAGGGATAATAATTCCATAAGCAACAAGTTGGCTGGATCATTAATGTAGCAGCATTTTCAGTTTCATATAATGATTTACAGGAAATTAAACTAATGATATTGATGCATGGAGGGACTTCGAGCAATGTTGTATTACAGGGCTGCCCCATCTTAGTGATCCCCGAAGGGTTGAGGAGTTCATCTTGCAGTTTATAGATTTAAACTGAAAAGTTTAGCATTTGTAGATTTTATTGTTACGTCAATATTATTTTAAGAATTTTGTGCCCGCCAGTGCATACTCTTTTGGCAAAGTTTCCCTCAAATATTATAATGAAAATTATTATTTTGACTGTTAAAAATGATTTGTTGGCGATTGCTGTTTTGTCCAGTGAATAGGTAGTTATACACTTCCTCTTACAACTTAATGAATGCATTAAAAGTAATTGTGGCCGGCAGAAACGAGTGCAGTACATTATGGAAGGGTGGGGTACATTAGTGTTAATACCTGCAGTTTGCTGTACGTGGCCCACTGTAGGCGTAGGCGAAAGAGCTTTTGCAGTGTTCCTTCGATCCCAAGGTACATTTCTTTTGAACTACTATTAAGCATTACCTCTCTTATTCCACTCCTTTATTGTGGTGAAGTACTCATGACCACAAAGATATACTCAAGGTTTTTAATCCGATATCCTTTAAATGTGCCTTATAGCATAGGTGGTTTTCTAATTTCACAGATAGTTTTTGTCAGATTAGAAAAGGTCTTATGACAGAGATTGGGATTCACATTCAAAAGCTAATAGTGGGAGCCGTGATAGGAGTGCCAACCATTCAATAATGTTCGAATATGAGAGGTGTTAATATGACTTGCTGGATACATTAGTGTTTTGACCTGTTGCAGGGGTCAGGTTTTGGATTACATGTGGCTGGTGGTTGGGATAAGGTTTAGCTTTTTATCTTCTTTGCCTACATTATTATTTGCCATCACCTTTGGAGCGGGGTGGAGGGTGGAAATTTGAATCAGTTTCTACTGGTGAAGAATTGAGCTTCATGAAAATTTTATATCCTTTGATATTTTCTGGTAGTTTTCTTTCTCTAATATCATTTACTAGTTATGATGGCCTCTAAATTATCCTTCGACCATCAGATATCCAGTAGATAGAGGTGATCAGTGCTCATGAAGTCAGTAGTGGCCTCTCTCTCTCACCACTGGTTCATATAACATTACATTAGAACATTGAAATAAATAAGATTATATAAATAAGCATGAATTTTAAGGAGGACCTTAACATTACAGTATACTTGAACAACGTTTTTGTTTTGAAGTAAGTAGCAATTAGGAAGTGCTGTGGCAGGTGATCCTAAGATATCTTCCCAAAGTCAATAGATTTATGGGAGAAGCAAATTTATCTTATATTTTTGTAGATATATATACATTAAATTTTGATAAACGATGCACGTTTTGCTTATAATGAAGGTAAAAATACAGTGATACAGTCGAGCATATCAGAAGAATTAGATAAACATAATTAGACACACTGATAATAATTATATGAAGACTTCTGTAATGTTTTTTTTTTTAAATGTTCATTGAGATGATGTAGCCAAGACAAAATTCATGACAACCATGCGGCACCCCTAGGCACTGTCTGTGGCACCTCGGTGCCACGGCACCCAGTTTGAGAATTACAGGAAGTTTGTATATATATCTCATTTACCTGGTATGGTTGCTAGAACAACCTTTAGTTGTTATTGTCTTTGTTCAGGACTTTACATTTTAGTAAAAATTTTATTAAATTTCTTATTTAGTAAGAATTTTGTTAAATTTCATATGCTGCCCCGTGCAACGTGCACGAGTCTGTCCTTCCCCATGCTTTTTCTTAGTGTTTAGGGGAAGGCAATTTGCTCTTAGCTCGGTTCGTCCACTCATAATTCTTGTCTTCATTTTAGGGACACCTATCCGTCCCCTTAATATATAATGCTGCAGCCTTTCTGGGAGCCCCAAGTATTTTCCTTGCCACCCCGTTTTTCATCTTTTGCAGCCTTTGATCTGTCACATTGATTACTGCAGTACCGTATTGATGGTAAGACTGCTCCTTTTCAATTAGTTTTTTTTTGTTTTTGATTTATTGCAGCTTTTTGCAGTAATGCATGTTTGCTAGTTTCTCCGCTTGTCTATTATTTTCCTCTTGCGTTTTGAACATATTTCTTTTATCTACAGTAATCCCTAGGTATCTCATTCCGCCTCGTATAATTGTTGCGCCTTCTATCTCCTCCACTTTGCGTTTGATATTATAAAGTATTATACTGCTCGTATCCATATTTATTTCCAGATCATATCTCATACACACCTATATTATTCATTTTATTTTTTTCTTTTGCCTTTATTTTATGTGTAATTATTAGGGCATCATCAGGAAAAATAACGCTCTTATGATCAAAGCCTAATCCATGAAACCATCTTTTTCCTACATTTTTATTATATTAAATATTATGATCATGGACAAGGTTGCGGATGCTTTACATCATTGTTTATTTCCACTTGTTGCTCTGTGGTCTTTGTAGTCTATTCTTGTCTTATCGTCTTCATATATCTCGGCTTCTGCTCGGTGACACCTGGGTATATTCTTTTTTTCATTACTTCTTTTCTCTTTTGACCGAGTGGTAAGCCTTCCTGAAATCTGTTGATTTTGATATCAGTCCTTACTTCCTTGTACAGCTCTTCTCTTCTCAGTACTGTAGTATGAATAAGTTGTCTTCCACTTTTCCAGCTTTTGATTTTATCATTGTTATAAATATATAAGGCTTCTGTACAATACCTACCTTCCATGTGGCACTTGCTGACACTTTCATTAGATGTTTTTTAAAAGTAAGATGTTGGTCAAAAGTTCACCAAGTATAGTCGAGCTTCAGTCTCACTCAGCTGAATCCCATCCACTTGAACGGGAGGATGGTTGGGAAATCAGTACGAGATCTACTAATTAGTAATGTTTTCGTTTTAGTGGACTTCAGCCTCATACTCCACCGGCTACATCATGTCACGACTTGAGACTAAGGACATACTTAATCTTATTTTCCAGTCCAACAACCATATCACTTGTATACACTAAAGATAAGAGCATACCAAGAACGCTACCCAGTGGAACCCCCAATGCAATAGGTCTTGGTTCGCTTAAGGTCCCATCAACAGCATCTTACTGGTGCCTACCTATAAGGAAATCTTGAAGTAATCCTAAAACATATCCCCTCACTCCAAGATTATGAACTTGAAAAATAAGTGCCTTATGATGTACTAAATCGAAAGCAGCACTAAAATCTTATCTGGATTACTCTACACTCCAAACCCTTGTCAAGGTTCTCTTGCAAACGGCATGTCAAATCTAGAAGAGCATTGCAGGTACTTAACTGCTTTCTATATGCATATTGACTATTAAATAACAATCATTTGGATTCCGCATACTTGTATAGTGGTCTAAAAATAGTTTCTGCAACTTTGGAGAGCATTGGGAGAATAGAAATTGCAGTCTGCAGGTATGCCATTCCTTGGAATAGGCACTGTATTGCTAAGCTTGCTCTCATCAGGAAAGATACAACATGGGTATTAAAAATAAGAATCTGCTAGTCTTAAAAAAAAAAAAGATGGAAGAAGCCATTCGGATGCCCCAGCTATCAAAATTATCCAGAATTTTCCTGTCTTCCGTAAAGTAGAAAACAATTTTGTAAGAATAGGTTCAGGATGACAAGTATCAGGGAAAGGGACTTCCTTAACTGATTGCTTAGCTTCAAAAGCTTGATAAAGCAGTTCAGCCTTTTTCTCAGGGCCAGCAACCAATCTACCATCATCTGTTAGTAGTAGTGGGATGGAAGACGTGCTTGACCCAAAGATAGAACATGCCAATTTGGTCCACCACTGTTGAGGCTACGTAATTTCTTTAAGTTTACTTTTTAAGGAATTATTGTAATTTCTCTCCGATATATGGTAAATTCTATTTGCAGCACAGCGAGACGACAAAAAATAGTGTAATTTTCATATGAACGATTTTGTTTCCATGTGTTGAATTCGGTCTGCTTGTCATGGTAAGCTCATCTACATATGTAATAGTTATATTGATAATTATGATAGTGGCAGTATCATTAGGAGTACACATAATCGTTTGCATGATTCTTTCTAAGTGGAAAGGGGAAAATAATATTGTAAAGGAAATTACTGAATAATATAATAAGCTTTCTATTGCAAAGAAGAAAGAAATTTGTGATGAACAGTAAAAATCCTGATGACGAAGTCTGGACATCAGGCAAAACTGATATTCTGTTGATTTATTAATTTTTGGTCAAAGATGTCTTATGTTTAACAATTTACCATAGTTGACACTCACTCGTATAGTTACTATACCTTTAGGAATCGAAACTACTTTTCATTATTATTTTATAAATACTGAGATAATCAATTACTATTTTATATTTAAACATGTTCCAACGACCTTTGTACCATCTTTAAGATAAACTATGTTGCAAAGTTAATCCTTTGTGACAGTTGTGAAAAACCACAATTGGCTACCAGTGTGTCCCGTGGAGGTTCTGTGAAATAGAGTGAGTGAGAATTGAAACGCGGAAAATTCTTGGGGAGAGAGTCTTCCTGAGAGAATAAGCCCCCCACCGGGTCCAAGCAGGCTCTGTCCTCAGTCGCTCAAGTATATTCCGGTATAAAAGGCAGTGGCATCCCTGTAACAGCGTATTTGTGTCCTTGATATGATCATGTCTGTTTTATTGTCGATAATTGATGAGTTTTTTTCGCTTTGGGTATGGTGGTGTAGTTTGATTCTAACACCATTGAGTCTCTAGGTGCCCTGCTGAATGGAAAGCTTCCTTACGTGACCTGTTACCCAGGTCAGTGTTACATTTTAACTGTTAAAACTACAGTATTAAGTTTCATAGACTGGATGACACAACTTCTTTTTGAGAAAGAGCAGGGCCCGCCCTATCGGTCTTGAATCAAGTCTCACTGTTCACTCCCAAAATGTTTGGTGAAAATCGGAAAGGAGTATTTTTTCGAGTTACCCCTTATCCTTGTAAGGAAAATTGGATGTAGGTCATAATTTGGAAGCTTCTCTCTCCAAGTCCTATTTGAGAACATTCGGTTAAATTCCATTGTGCTTCGTAGGCGCATTCCATTAAACTCCATTGTGCTACAGTATAAAGAAGTGAATAATTATACCTGGTAGTTGGTGGAGTGTTGTGATTAACTACCAGGGAACCCTATTTAGAAATGTTAGTTATTGGAATTCTGTTGAGAAATGTTTAACTTTGATGTATTTGATTACATGGGGTCCCCGTTTAGAAATGCCTTGGAATGTACGGTTTTTATTCGAGCAGTTGGCCTGCTCCAGATTGATTTTTTTTACCGAGCTGTAGTTGGCTTAGAGCAAGGCCAGAATATGTAGTTGGCTTAGAACAAGGCCAGAATACAAAGTGTAAACTTAATTAGAGATTGGTTTTAATTTTTAATCGTCGTTTTTAGTTCTGTAAAAGAAAGCTATTGAGATGGCTGTTTATCTGTCCGTCCGCACTTTTTCTATCCGCCTTCAGATCATAAAAACTACTGAGGCTAGAGGGCTGCAAATTGGCATGTTGATCATCTACCCTCCAATCATCAAACATGCCAAATTGCAGCCCTCTAGCCTCAGTAATTTTAATTTTATATAAGGTTAAAGTTAGCCTTGATCGTACGTCTGGCCACCTCTATAGGTGCCAGCAACACAGCTACCACTGGGCTGTGGCTGAGAGTTTCATACAGCATTGTACATTGTACAGAAAACTCGATTGCGCAGAAGAAACTTCGGCGCATTTTTTACTTGTTTATATAGTAGATGGCGAAAGAGGTTGTCTGAAAAAAATCCCTGATGAATTTTCTGTTTTCTCTTAGTTAAAAGGGGATAGTTTCGGGCTCACTAGGAGCAAAGTAAACATCAATTGTCAGGAAGAGTGATTAAAACCGACTGTTGTCATAAAATTTTCCTAAGAGATAATTAGAGGTAATAATAACTCGTAAAAACATCACCTTCGCCTAAGTTGCAGCTGACACCCGGCGATAGGAAGGTGGAGGAAGAAGCAGAAGAGGATGAAATGAACGAGGTAGGGAAGATGAGGAACGATTTCTGTCAGGTGGTGAAACGGAAGACGTGGCTGACGAAGTAAGGGACGGAGATTCAAAGACCCCGAGACGAACAGAAGATCTACTGTACCCTACATGTGGTTGAAGGGACTGTAAGTCTGGACTAAGTAACATTGGCTTAACTAAAGGGAAGCAATTTTTCCTTATTACCGTTGTTGTAGTGGCCCATAATGTCGGTATGATGTTTCCCGTTTATTGCATTTCTCTCGACACGTACCGAATATGACACTTTTTTGCTGTTGTTGGCAGTATATCGTCTTACGTGCTGCTACACTAGTGGTAATCAGTGGATTGGTGTTTGAATCAAATGATTTGAAGCATGCAGTGGAGGAGTGTATTCGTTTTGCATAATCAATCAGATTGTTCGGGTTGGTTGGTTTGTTAGAACGCCTGTAGTCTTCCGTTTCATCATAAAGGGACAAGTCATCTGAAAGATAATTTCCTGCCATGTCATGCAAACTGTTGGCTTGTTTTCACAGTTCAGTAGTGATATTGGAGCTTGTTGCTGGATTCTACTAACTCTTAATCAGTTGGCTATTCCACAGACAGATGGCAGCGATTTAAATGTAGGCCTGATGAACATCTTTGTATTTCGGTCGACTACGAATGCTCGAAGGGAACGATTCTGGCATGTGATTTTTTTTCTTTATTGACATACTCCCCAAGATATCGGAGAATCAGTAAGTTGGACGTTAGTGTTCTTTTACATGAGCAGCTTCGGTTTTCCAGTGTATGTACGTATGCGTATACCTAGTGGCTTTAGTGTTCATCATGACTCAGTTGTTGCATACCATGTTTATTTCCAGTGTGTTTTGGAACGGTGTATTTTAGGTTTCAATTAGTCATAATTTTTTTTATTTAGGAAGAATAATTAATCCCTTAGTCACTGACTTCATATGAATGCAGTTGATTCCCCTTAAGACTGATCTTTCAGTTAAACGTAAGTAAATGTGATCGTACGTATGAATATGGTGAAGTATCAGTTACCTGATATAGAGAAGTACACCGGTATTTATTATTTATTTGAGATGTAGGATAATCCGTGGTTTTGTTATTGTCGGTAGGTCGTGTAATTTGTCAACGCTCCTCAGGACACCTGCTTTGACATGTCATCAAAGCAAGGAAATCTGCAGTTACGGTGTCCGGTGCATTCTCTCTCTCTCTCTCTCTCTCTCTCTCTCTCTCTCTCTCTCTCTCTCTCTCTCTCTCTCTCTCTCAAAAATTATTATACTAACATACTGTTTGTTTGACTTCAAAACTCATAAGAAACTAGGACACATTTCACTAATAAGAAAGCCGATCATGATAGGGATAGATCCTGTAGAATCCAAGGGTATAGTGATCTGTATCCATTTGAGGACATTGTTCAGGCTTGTAAAAGTAATCGTTTTCTCGAGGGGGTGTCGAGTAGGTTTCCCCTTATTTTGCAATCGCATTCTCACCTTCCGTCCCACGTTCTCTCTCTCCCTCAGCTGTATCGTTGCGGAGTCATTGAGAGCTCCAAAGCACGTTCTAGCCTTAGCAATAGAGTCATGTATTGTCACTTCGGAAGAGTTGGTAGTGAATGCTCAAATTTTGAGAGATTTTATTTTTTCTTTATTTCAATTTTCTTAGGGATAACCTTGTTGTGTGTAGTGTTCTCACCTTCCAAGAGAGAGAGAGAGGTCCTATTGAAAAGGTTCGATTGCTGAACGAGGACGGGTGGGCGAGCGCGCCCTCTTAAAACTCATTGTCTCACCATTTTGTCATATATCACTTAATGACGTAAGAACATAGTCGGCCATGTTCATATTAAGCATTGAATATCTTCTGCTGGGTAGTTAAACAGCTGGTGGTCTTACCAGTTAGTTGAAACCTTCTGTCGGCTCCCGTTCGAAGGGAAAGGCCACAATGTGTTGGTGGTGTGTCACACACACACACTATATATATATATATATATATATATATATATATATATATATATATATATATATATATATATATATATATATATATATATATATATATATATATATATATGTGTGTATATATATATATATATATATATATATATATATATATATATATTATATGGGGGATGTGATTATATATATATGTATTTTATGTATTGTGTGAGAGAGAGAGAGATTAGAGAGAGAGTGAGAGAGAGAGAGAGAGAAGCATTAAATGTTTGAGGAGGCTTAGGACGTTTTACCAAACCGTCTGCACAAGGAAGCAGTGACTAAATAGCAGCTCACACTATCAGATCGTCGAACGGAAGTCGTACGAGTCCCGTCATTATCACACTCAATAATGTGGTCTGCATTTTGCGCTTCAGTGAAGATGAATGTTCAGAAAATGCTAATCATCGAGGCATAAATAAAACGTCTGTGTAATGATCAAAAAGTGTAAAAAGATGGCAGCTATATATATAAGTGAGAGCGGGGATTGGTTAGTGTTTTTTTTTTTGAATGAAGGTCTACGGCTGCTTGTCTTGTGTCTTTCCTATATCATTTGGTGATCCAAATATGTAATGAAATTCTGACATGGGTGGCCGAGATCATATTCGTTTTGTTCGTCAGCATTCATTAGAATGATTTTCTTTGTACTTAAGGGTATTGTCTGCGACGATCTCTTTCGCTGCAGATCCCAGAACATCTTAACAATGAAAACTGCTTTGATGGAGATGTCAAAATAAAGTAGTTTGCACCTTATCGAGTGGAGAATCAACAGTGCGAATATTAGCAATCAGCGGCTTTCATACACGAACTAATTCTATGCGATTACGAAGAAAATATCAATTTATTTCATCCAAAACACTGTAATAACCTCGACCATTTTTGCTCCGGATTGGCGGAAGTTGGGAATTAAGGTTTAATTGTCCTGACTAACAAGTCAGCTTCACTCTTGTTCTTTGTTACGTTAACGCCATGACTCGAGCCAGCATTCTGGGTGATTTGTATTTCCTTATCCCAAACTCTCTCTCTCTCTCTCTCTCTCTCTCTCTCTCTCTCTCTCTCGTGCTCCTAGTTTTCGTTGGGATTGATGTATTTTGTATTTTGGATGTACTTGAGTTCGCTTTTATGTGCAAATTTATCATTATA
Organism: Macrobrachium rosenbergii; assembly: GCF_040412425.1. Lineage (NCBI taxonomy): Eukaryota > Metazoa > Arthropoda > Malacostraca > Decapoda > Palaemonidae > Macrobrachium > Macrobrachium rosenbergii. Next base: position 63,374,174 of record NC_089761.1, read on the forward strand.
TATATATATATATATATATATATATATATATATATATATATATATATATATATATATATATATATATATATATATATATATATATATATATTATAAACACATATATACTACTTATATATTTAAACACACACACACACACACACACATATATATATATATATATATATATATATATATATATATATATATATATATATATTAATGCATGGATACATACGTACGTACCTACTGTACATGAAATCTAACTTGTTAATATGACATTTTGGCCTTAAACAGAAGTCGTTAAAACATAATTACTCGTATGTGATGTCGACTGTAAATGGATTCGAGTCAGGAGAGGCATTTGAATAAAATTCACACTTCAATAGGTGATACTGAAATGCTGCTTCCTGCTCTCTCCCTGGGAATAGTCGAAGAATCGCGCTCTTGAATATCGAACTTACTTGGCGTACTTGGAGCATACTCAGGTTCATTTATGATGCGCCACTGCACAGGGCAGAAGGTATCCGTATCTGTAAATGTAAATTATACTTGCATGTGAAGTTATGCTGGCGTTTCATAATTTTCGCTGTATTTTGGATACTCGTATGAATCCATCTGTGGAGAAGTATACATTTATATTTGGTCGTAAAGAGTCGTGTAGTTATTGCTGTACACAGTGTAAAGTATGTAAAGGTACTTTGGCAAAATTAAGTTTGTCGTCCTCTCCAGTCGTCATTTTTGCGATGGTTTAATTGATGTCATGAAAATCCTTCGATCATGATATTATATAGAACTATTTTGAATGAACTAATCTGGAGTTTTTTGGGGGTAAAGTAATTTTAACATCGTAGAAGTAAAAGCGTCATTTTGATAGAATCTTCATGGCCCACATTGTTATAAGACGACTGAGAACATATGTTGACATTAGCCTAGTTTTACTTACATATATTATTGTTTCATGTTCTGCACTTGAATAATTCTCTCCTTAATGCTAATAACTATCTAAAGTAGTAGATAATCAACACATAATCACGTGTGGAACAGAAATAAATTTCTGACTCACATCAGGATCGAACCCAGGTCTTTCAGTGGAAAGGCAAGGGCGCTGCCCACTAGGCCATACAAGTCATAAAAGAAGTTGGAACCTGAGCGCCACTACACACAAGGAATTATCTGGGCAAGCTAACTGCTTGCATACCAGCGTGTTTTCCCCAACTTCCCGACTCGGCAAGGACCCAATTGACAGCATTTCATTTGAATCATCCCTTCTGAGCGAATATGATAGATGATCAACACACAATCAACTGACCTAGGTAGAGTACTGCATGCATAAGACGAGCACAAATGAAAAGAGTGACTGACAGATACATTTATTTATAAACAAATAAGTCTGGAATGTCATTTTTCAGACGAGATGAAAGGGAATTATGGAGACCCATCATAGCACTGGCCCCATCTGAGGTGAATCCAATCATGTTCTCTTTATAAGGGATGTTATAAAGGGATGTTTTCATCTGCAAAGGCTTTCACAATGTCATCATAAAGACTTTGATCAGTCGCATCCTGAACAGGTACCAAATCAAAGAAGCATCTGTTACCTTATCACCCATCACAATGCGCACAAGAATACACAAATGTTTAATGCATCCTTTATCAGTAGATTCATCGACAATTAATGAAAATTTGTTTTTCCGCATAACCTCTACTAATTCTTCCTTGGCAGTTTTCCCTATTACATTCTTGATTATAGTTGTTGTCTTTGTTCTACTTGATGCAAATTGCTTTGCAATTTCCGAGTCCTTGCATATGGATTTAATCAATCCGGGAAGATGAGTCATGACATTCATTGGTAAGTTGTGCTCAACTACGAATGCAGCTAATTTAACTTCGCCTTCTTTCACATCTTTCTCTCTTGAAGATATTCCACTAAATGATGTCATTGAAAGAAGTGTAAGTTGGCGTGAAACACAAGCAATATTATTTTTGTGCTTTAAACCACCAGCATGCTATTCTAACTCTGCCCTTTTTGCATTAGGTTCACAGTCACATGCCTTACAAAATGTTCGAGATTTACTTTTTCCTCTTGGTTTAAGCCATCCTTTGAACAACGGAAGCGATTCCCAATTCGTAGAATTTACTTCTGTGTACATTTCATCTTTTTCTGAGCCTTAAGGGGAGTTTTAGGATCATCAGACTCATCATCCATGATTATGAACGGTGAACCAGCTTCCACAATAATTGAAACGACACATTTGATAAATCAACACAACATTCTGTGTGTGTTGAGAAAAGAGAGAGAGAAAGAGAGAACAGTAGGCTATATGACTATCAACATAAAAACTGATGATGTATGTTTTATATATATATATATATATATATATATATATATATATATATATATATATATATATATATATATATATATATATATATATATATATATATATATATATATTATATATATGTGTGTGTGTGTGTTATATATACAGGGTGTTTCTGAAATTAGAACCCCCTCTACAGCATAAACTAAAATTGATATGGACAAAAACAAAAGTAATTTGGAACAGGTATTTGTTTTAAGTTTCTCTCTGAGTATTTGATATTTTGTGTGGCCTCCATCTGCCTGTACCACAGCCTGCATTCTTGAGGGGTATGATTTCAGCAAATCGCAAAAATGCTGAGAAACTCCATTTCCCTGAGCACTTCAGTCACTTCCCTTCGCAGGTCTCTGAGGCTTTGTATACCATCATAGTTCACTGTGCGCACTTCAACACGATCCTTTAAGATATTACCAATGTTTTCACACACATTAAGGTCAGGGGAGCTACCTGGAAATTCACTTGATGAGAAGAAATCGATACCACTCTTTCGAAGCAGCTCCTGTGTCTGAAGAGCCTTGAAACATGGTGCCTTATCATGCAAAAATGTGACTTCTTCAACAGATAACACATTTTCAGGATCTTTAGGAAAGGAAATACTCTACCGGTAAGCACAGTTTGTCTGAAGTATTCGCCATTCCATGATTGCCCTTTTTCTTTGATGATCAAAATCGGACAAAATCGGAGGATACACAGAACTCAAGAGTAGACCGGCCATGTTGATCTGTGGAATTTAAATTTAGCCACTCAGTGTGCTTTGCATTGCAGTCTCCACAAATAACAAATGAAACTTTCAAATCCTGTGACTGAGCCATACTAATCACTATCCAAAAGACAGTCATATATAGAATCGTCAATACAGTAGAACCCCGGTTCTCGACACTAATCCGTTCTAGAAGGAGCGTCGAGATTTGATTTTGTCGAATTCTGAATCAATTTCGCCCATAAGAAATAACTGAAAATGGATTAATCCGTTCCTGACCACCAGTCACTACTCCAACCTTGCCTTTTTATACAAAACACTATACACATTACAATGAAATAAGTTCAGAGTTAAATAACTTACCTTATTAGAAGTCTTCTTCTTACAGTTTTAAATGCATACTGTATAAAAAAAATTGGCCTACCAGTGGTAGACCGAGAGCCATAGGCTAGGCTAGGTAGCCTATAAGCACTCCAGAATGTACTGTAATGGGTACGCACAAAAACTGTTGTTAATGATAAATGCAAATATAAAACAAGCCTGATCATTACATTAAATTAATAATACAATATTAAAAATAAGCTGAATGTACTGTAGAGTCTGTTATAAAAATTAAGAAAAACGTCCTAAGTTACGTCGGCACTTGGCAGCTTGTGGCAAGCGTGGATGTAAACAAACCAGAGCGCTGTCCTGGTGGCGTATCGCGGTACTAATTACATAAACAGTACTGTATTAATTTATGGTAAATTCCATTCAGAGTCTACTGTAATGTATAAAATCACTGTAAAACAACTTTCAGTAAATGTTATGATACCCTAACACATATTTTTCAATAAAATATCCTTGTAAGCAGAATCCCCGAGTTAACCTCAGGCTAACCCCTTCTTTACTGAGAACCTTACGGCATTCACCAACGAACAGCACACATAAACATTGCATTTGCTACAGAAATGCACAAGTGCGCCTCTGTCTAAAAAAAAAAAAATCGAGCATGAGACTATTCCTTGTAAGCAGAATCTCCGAGTTAACCTCAGGCTAAGCTCTTCTTTACCGAGAACCTTTAGTCATTCACTAACAAACAGCACACGTAAACATTGCATTTGCTACAGAAATGCACACGCGTGCCTCTGTCTAAAAAAAAAAACGAGCATGAGACTATTCCTTGTAAGCAGAATCTCTGAGTTAACCTCAGGCTAAGCTCTTCTTTACCAAGAACCTTAAGGCATTCACTAACGAACAGCACAAGTAAACATTTCATTTGCTACAGAAATGCACACGTTCGCCTGTCTAAAAAAAGAAAAACGAACATGAGACTGTAGCCTATGTACGTATTGTAGTTACACTTGTTTCCAAATTAGTGTATGTACGTAATACCGTACTGTATGTACTAAATTTTCATCATCAATTATTGTTACATATATACAGTATGTAATATCCAAATGTCTGAATGTACTGTACAGTAGATAGCCAGCAATGTTTTGCTTCATCATACACCTGGCAGCAGTGGACAACCTCCGATGCTCTGTTTTTCACTACATTCAAACTGAAATCTTAAAGAGGCCTACCACCTCCGTGTACCCTACACGTATTATGCAATATTAAATGGATAAAAAAAATGGAGTTTTGAGGGAGAGAGGAAGTTACTGTACAGTAACCCTACACAGACAACACAAAATCTTAAGGGGCCTACCACCTCCATGTACCCGTTACTATGTAATATTAAAGGGGTAAAAATATGGAGTTTTGAGGGAGAGAGGAAGTAAATCTTAAGAGGCCTACCGCCGTCGTGTACCCGTTACTATGCAATGTTAAAGGGATAAACAAGAAAACCAGAAATTAACTCATTTTTCATTTTATTATTGCACTGTATGTACTTAATGTAATTACTAAAACTAGTCTACAAAAGGAATCCTTAATACTAGCACAAACATATAAGACTTAATACTACTGTATACTTAACACTACTTAATACTGTACGTACATTGCTACTAACTATGGACTGCACACCTTACACCTAAATTGAAATGTACACGTTCTAATGCTACACCTAAATTGAAGTTACACTATGGACCGTACTGTACTATACACGTTCTATTGCTACACTTAAATTTACTGTACACTCTGTTACACAGCTGCTCCTCTCCAGGACTTTCACACAACGAAGTGTAAACCTGTGGAATAAACACAAAATCAAATGTAGAAATGGTTTGAGCTGTAGGCTAATCTACAAAAAAATCCTTAATCTTACTGTACAAGCATTTCCAGGTCACTTATAATCACATTAAAAACTTTTTCACAACCAGTAGACTACAGCTTTATCCATACTGTACCTTGACGTTGATGAATATGTACAGTTGCCCCTCACACAAGCACTGAACTCCTCCAGGACTTTCATTCAACGAAGTGTAAACCTTTGGAATAAACACAATATCAAATGTAGAAATGGTTTGAGCTGTTGGCTAATCTACAAAAAAATCCTTAATCTTACTGTACAAGCATTTCCAGGTCACTTGTGAAATCACATTAAAAACTTTTTCACAACCAGTAGGCTACAGCTTTATCCATACCTTGACGTTGATGAATATGTACAGTTGCCCCTCACACAAGCACTGAACTCCTCCAGGAACTTCACTCAATGAGGTGTATACTGTACAGTAATCTGTGGATTAAACACAAAATGAAATGTAGAAACATCATTTACTGTTATGAGCTGTAATAATACACAAAATCCTTAATCTTACAAGTATCTTTAGGTCATTTATAAACATAAAAAAGGTTTTAACAACTAATACGTCATGGCCCATACCTTGACACTCATGAACAGCTCAGACTCAACGGCTCTGGGAGATTCATTCAATGAAGTGCAGTACTGTACAGTAACCTGTGGATTAAACACAAAATGAAATGTACTGTTAGTAACTCAATGTGTACTGTATTTATGACACCTTTCATTGCTTTAACTTGCATGAATAAATATTATTTACTGTACTGTATCTCTAGGTCATTTATAAACACTAAAAAAAGTTTTTAACCACGACAGTAGGGCCCATACCTTGGCATTGATGAGGATCTGGATCTGTGGAGATGGATGTGGAGAGAAGGTATGGAAGGGGAATCTCCTTCCCTACAGTCTGGTTGCTGCTGTTCAGGAGATTCCTCTTTCCTTTGTTTTTTAGGCACTGGAACCGGGTTGGCTTTCTTCTTTAAAAAAAAACCTGTACAGGGTTGTCTGCTGTTGACGTTTCTTCAGGTGTTTCCTGTACACATTGACAAAGTTGTCATCAACATAGTCAATAGCCCGGTTTACTACAGCCTTGTCATGGTGATGCTTTTCAAAGAATTCCTGGAATTTCTTCCAGTGCATCAGCATCTCCTTGATTTCTTTAGTGCCTGTAGTAGTCGCCTCCTTGTTTTCCTCCACTCCAGACATCTCCTCAGCCAAAATCTTCTGCTGCTCCTTGTGAAGTTCCTGGAGTTCCTCTGTTGTCAGCTCAGTGTTGTATTCTGCCACCAGCTCCTCTATATCATCAGAACTCACCTCCAAGCCCATGGACTTGGCCACAGAAACAATTTCCTCAACATCTGCATCAGGCAGAGGAAGGGGTTCAGCTTCAGGGTCATCTCCAAGCTGACTTGGAGCATCAAAACCCTCGAAGTCCCTAAGTGGAGCCCCATCAGGCCAAAGGTTTCTCCAGCTTGCTGTAAGGGTCCTCTTAGAAACATCGGCCCATGCTTTATTTATCAGCCTAACACAACTTAGGATGTGGAAATGTTCCTTCCAAAATTCAGTAAATGTTAGGCTGGTTTCATTGGTAACTTCAAAACACCTTTGGAACAGCACCTTGGTGTATAACTTTTTGAAGTTAGCAATGATCTGCTGGTCCATGGGCTGGAGTAGTGAGGTGGCAAAACTTGACCTTAAGCCAGCTGAACTCGTCAGCCAACTCATATTCCATGTCGGGGGCGTGGGCAGGGCATTGTCCATGACGAGGAGTGCTTTTAGTGGCAAACCTTTCTCCTCGAGGTATTCCTTGATAGTGGGGGCACACACTTCAGAAACCCACTCTTGGAAGATTTGCCTTGTTACCCAGGCCTTCGCATTTGATTTCCACATGACATTTAACTTATTTTTCAGCACTTTATGTTTCTTAAAAACTTGGGGATTTCAGAGTGATAGACTAGCAGAGGCTTGATTTTGAGATCCCCACTAGCGTTTGCACATAGCAGTAATGTGAGCCTATCTTTCATGGGTTTATGGCCAGGCAATTTCTTCTCTTCTTTCGTAATGTAGGTCCTCTTTGGCATTTTCTTCCAAAAGAGGCCTGTCTCGTCACAATTAAAAATTTGGTTTGACACGAATCCATTCTCATCTACGTACTGCTGGAATTCGGTCACGTACTTTTCTGCAGCTTTATCAGCACTCGCTGCCTCCCCATGCCTAACAACACTGTGAATGCCACTCCTTTTCTTGAACCTATCAAACCATCCACGACTGGCCATAAACTCATGCTCGGTACTCGATCTTGCTCTATTTTTCATCAAGTCAACATGCAAACTTTTGGCCTTTGCACAAATCATGGCCTCAGATATGCTATCCCCAGCAAGCTGTTTTTCATTAACCCAAACTAATAATAATTTCTCAATTTCGTCTATTACGGGAGGTCTCTGTTTCGTCAAACTCGTAACCCCCTTTGCAACACTAGCACTTTTAATGGCCTCTTTGTTTTTCAAAAATGTACTGATGGTGGACCTGGGTAACTTATACTCCAAAGCTAAATCAGTCACACGAATGCCCCTTCATACTTTTCAGTTACCTCCTTCTTCAGTTCAGTTGTAGTCCTCACCGTCTTCCTCTTCTGCTTATCAGCTGTGGCTGGCTTGGGACCCATGATTCTGAGCAGAATGTAGAGTTTTGCAGGAGACAAAAAAATTATACCTGTACAAGCGTGCACTTCTTTTTCAAACAGCAGCGGCAGCATGAGTGGGCTTTAAGTACTTTTAAATGTGCGTGGGAAGAACACCACCAACAACGCCAACTAGCGGCGGCGTTACCGAAACACTTTTGTTTACAGACATCATATGTTTCGTCGACGGGTCGGATCGCGTTGGCGTCGGGTCGGATTCCGGTTTGTTGTTCGAGAACCGGCACAAACTTTACTCGACATTTCGCGTCTAAATCCGATTTTGTCGAGTTCTGGTATGGTCGAAGACCGGGGTTCTACTGTATTTGGATTGCGGTAAACAGCAAATACATAAAATACATAAACATTGTAGAACTTACAGAAAATTTTAAAACAAAGAACTTCATGGCAACTACACTCCAGATTTTTCTGACGATAAATAGATCATCTGTACTTAGTGCTTACAGCCATGCCTTGCGCATGTGGGACGTTACTACGATAAATAAAATTAGGGCCATCAAGTCCTGGGATTAAAAACTCAGCCTTTGACTTGTTACTACTTACAAGAGTCTCAGATAAAAACATCAAATCGTAGTTATGGGCACAACTCTGGAGATCAAGAAAATTTGACCTTAAGCCCCGAATTTTTTTAGTAAAGTACTTTGCAGTTTTTCTTACTGTAACGAGTAACAGGCCCGGGTGCAGCTCAATGTCCCCGAAAAAAATTAAAATTAACAACATAAAATATGTATCAAAACTAATAGAATAATAACAACAGTAACATTGTAAAAATCAACAGAACAATAAACAACAATACCATCAACAACAACAGTATTTACAGTAATTCTGTTGAGAGGATAAATAAGCGTCACCATACATCATTGAAGCAAAGCGTCGGAAGCAACTGCTCGACAAGGTGGGGTCAGCGCACCTTGTAAGGCCAAAGAAATCTGCCAGGTTGTCTGCAACAACGGGGGAGGACAGTCAGGATGGATTTAGAAACAAAACACCCAGAAGGAAAAGGTTAGGTAAAGACAAAGGCCTTTTCCTGATAATCCACCAAGCAAATTTTGCTTTCTCATCAGCCTGTCCTACACACTTGTCGAAAAAACCGGAAAAGTGAACGAAAAAGAGAATAAATGCCTGATTGTACCCTCAGATAAAGGAACTCAAACCCAAGACCATGGAAGGCCACGGTACAGTGGCTGTGGCACAGGCCAAGGTTGGAGAACAAGGTTTGTTAAGTTTATCTTAGTTAACCAGACCACCGAGCTGATTAACAGCTCTCCTAGGGCTGGCCCGAAGGATTAGACTTATTTTATGTGGCTAAGAACCAATTGGTTACCTAGGGACGTGACCTTCAGCTTATTGTGGAATCCGAACCACATAATGCCGAGAAATGAATTTCTATCACCAGAAATAAATTCCTCTAATTCTTCATTAGCCGGAACAAGGTTTGTAATTCAGAGTAGCCTGCCAGGGCTAAAGAGTCTCGTCTACCCTAACTCGTGTAGGCAAGGACGTCACATCCTGAATGCAGGGGGAATAGGCTACAAATACTGTAATTAGTCTTTTAGAGTTTAGTGCCAGTACTTTCAAGTTTTCAGAATCTTGAATTTGAAGGTGCACTGCACCGACATATTTCCCCCGACTATAGTATACATCGGGGCAAGAAAATAAATACACCGTTAATGCACTGAAACATTTATTTCTACTCGGGCAACACAAAATACAGAAGTAAAAAAGTAAATAGTGAACACATTTTATACCAACAGAAACTGTCTGGAGATTTCTGCTGTTATTTCACGAAATGGCGCGTTTAAATGAAGCTTTTCTTCCACCAGTATTCCGCCGAATGTCCTGACACCAAATTTTGGGAAGCGCTACGCATTTTCTCTGGATTTCAGTCTTGACATGGCGTGAATGCACTTCAATACGTTGAGCAGTAGCACTTGTAACCGGATCAACAAAATTCTGCTCATGATTAACGGTTTGATGTACGTATTGAACATGGGCCAGTTATTAATATTTCGATAGGCGGCCCATTGATCAGACATGATTGTAGAACCAGGCACAATGTGGCACTGGATAATTCATGGGCCTCAATGTACAGTAGCTTCGTTTCGGCGAAGCACGTGAAACATGCGCAATTCTTGTTCGCCATTTTGATGTTTCGACACCATGCTGAAGACCCATGGACCAACGATGCGGTTTCCATAATTCTGGCATGCTGGGGGCGCACGATTCCCAAGCAGCAACCTTCCAGGGTTATACTTTCTTGGGCACATCATGAGACTTGCGTCAATATGAATAATTTCTCCACGAGCACCCATTGGCTGTGCGTCGTTCATGGCACGATAGCAAATTTCTTGGATGTAATTTCTCTAGTCAATGAAGGTATCACCCTTCAAAACAACGCCTTGAAGCATCGACTCCGTTTGTGCGAGAGACAGGTTTTTGGCCCATAAATACAGAATTGCAAGTGCAGCTTTGATTGAAATTTTTGTATGTGACTTCTGTCCCAGCAAACGTAGCAAAGAGGGAATGCAACTCGTTCTCTTTAGAAGCGCCTCGTATTTCGCCATTGACCAATGCATTCTTCGATGCTCTCCATTTCTTGCACTTGTTGCAACGAAAACCTCATCATCCTTTTGACGCATGCTTTTCGTCTTTTGGCTGACGTTTCCAGTGCAGTCAGGCATTCCAACCCTATCTCGAAGCAAACCTTTTTGGGGCGCAAATTCCCAAGCCTGCTCCTCTGTTGAAATTAGAGCACAAAATTCGACAGTATCTGGGTCTTGCAAAGCCATAATGCTTCCACCTTTGGGATCCAACTGGCTTTCTTCTTAGTTTTTTAAGTTCGCCAGTATTTTTGTTGTGTAAAATAAACAGTCATAAAACAGGTAGTTCCGAAGGTAAACAATCAAACTGCCTCCGCCCTCTTTTCTTAGCATTAGTTAACCTGGACTTTGACAAAGGTCGATACATACTGGGTTAATGCCCATGGACTTGACCCGGTGAATTGTGGCTTTTCGGCCGCCCAGTCACGTCAGATGGGATTTGTAATGCCCGATCGAAGTGGGCGGGGTTTAAGCACATTTGAATGTGAGTAAGCCCGATCTGATAAAGCCGCCAGTCAAGCGGGGCCGACAAACTTGACAGTTGAGGTTTGAATGAACATTGATGGTCTGACACGACATTCACGTAGGGGGTTTTTCAGATTTTGTCGTTCAGAACTGATAGTTTCCCCGCGAGTGGAGTCTTCGACGAGGCTTGATGAACCAAGAGGGTCATTTATCAAGAAACGGCACAGAAGAGGATATAGTTGAACGTGGCAGACGTTTGGGTAGATTAGGACTTTTGGACGTGGTTTTTCGAGCTTTATAAGTCGCAGCAATGTCTGTGGTATAAGTAAAGAATATTCTGACACACACACACGAAGAATGCAGTTTATCAGCCGCTAATTGGGAAACTAAAATTTGAAGTGTCCGAATGCAACGAAAGAGATGGTGACCGAGAAGAAAACGATATTTGAGCTTCCTATAGAAAAGAATGAAAGAAATCAGTTAGTGGTACAGAAGACGGGTATCATCATATTCTGTGGTGCCTGGAAATCTTGCCGTTCCTTGAGTTTCCAATATCACAGAGGTAAATGAAACTTTAATGTAATTTAATTTTGTTTACATCATACGGTAAATTGCAATTATTTAACTTTTTACAAAATTCAGTATGTAAAGAAATGCAGAAACTTTATTACAAATACAATTAGAAAAATATGTAGACACATATGTATATGTAAATATATATAAAGTTGTTTAATAGTAAAATGTGTATCTAAAATAGCTCGAATAATCTCCCACAAAAAATGGAAAGTAAAAAATTGGTACTTTTTTGCAGGACGTTTAGTCATATTCCAAGATGAAAAAAGTAAGAAAATAATTTGAGGACTTTTCCTAACAAAATGAGAATATATGCTGAAAAGCTAATAAATTATATATTATTCAACGAGGATTGGGGACACTGAATTTGCAACAGTAAACTCATAATTAGAGGTAATGATACCTCTAACCCTGGTATCCAGACCCCATCATTCTCTTGTAGTAGTGCTGATTATGAAATACTGTTTCGTGATCTCTAGTTACACAACCGATTTTTACCTTTTTACTTTTATTAATTTTATACTTTAATTTTATATACTACAAACTTTTATGTATATTTGAAGTCACAATTATTTTGAGTTTCTAAATGTAAGTTTATATTTTTTATTAAAGATACAAAATTTAAATTATTTTTATTTATCTTCATGTAGTCTTTGCAGAGTGTTGTCCAAATAGTTTGACAGGTCTCTGGTATAACTCTTCCAAGGGCCTGGGGGGGTTTATATCTCGGTAAGAACAAGCCAGCCGCTAAGTAGCGTAATTTGGCACTTAGCCTTTCATAGGGCTTTATGGGTGTCTACATACAAGTGTCCTCCTTTTGCACGAATTTATAATCTTTCTCAAAAGCAAACTGAATATTGCCTGGTCCATCTTTGGGTAATTATACAAATTCCTGGGAGCTACCTGCCGTTCCTTTAAAAGTGATAAAGGTGAGAATTTTTCGCTCTTCAACAATCAATCATTGACCTTATTTTCTTTTTCTTGGCGTATTTTCATTGTTACAATGGCTGCAATGGCACAGAGGTTGAGCGTGTGTATAGTGCAATATCAGATATTCCCTCCGCCATGTCTTAACAGTGTGGCTGCCAACTTACGACTGACTACTTAGTTCCAGTGGTGCCGTTGTTCAACTGAAATTCCCCTGGATTTTAATATTTTTCCCCACAAACCCCACGATCAGGAAAGGAAATTCTCATGAAAATTCCCACAAACTTACCAATTATTTATTTATTATTGGCATACACACAGGCAAAATTAGTAAATAACACAAAAAAACTGAAGATTTTGTTTACTTTTAAATCAATAACCCTATTAAATTGAATAAGTTCACATGACTTATCTCTGTATTAATGAGGAATACTTGAAAAAATTAGAAGAAAATGAAAGAATTGTACCCAAAATCAAAGAAATTGAATAATTCAGATTCACTGAATGTTTATCATCCCTACATAACTAATTCAAACACTGCTCAGCTGCCTGGCAAAAAAAAAAATCTGCCGGCTTAACCTACAAGTATTAAAAAAAAAAAAAAAATCGAAAACTACAAAATTAGTTTCTTCCTCTTCTACAGAGCCTTTTATATAGAAATTTCTCAACATATCCTGAGGAGGATCAAACTTAGTGCACGACCCATAGTGTTGTGACAGGCCACTCCTTGGAGCAATGCCTCCACAGAACTGACACAAATGTGATTTCTCAACTTAGAATGAAGTACATTCATTTGAGAGAAAATTCTGTCGACTTAGGGATTAGAAAATGGCAAACTTAATAATGATAGGGCAAGGCTAGATACATTTGGAAACTTGCTTCTCCTGCTGAGTTTTTTCTTTCACTGTCTTTCCCCCCAAAATATAATATTCCCCAAGCAACTCTGAGGCCATTGCTGAATGCCAATCGCATTCCATTCATATTGCAAGTCATCTAAGTCATTAAATGTTGACCTGTACTTGGCTGCAATTGGGGCAATAGGCTCTTTAGTATGGATGTAGCAGTGGATGGATGAAAATACTTTAACATTAAAAGAATGTCTACATTTTCTGGTAAGAGCATCTGAACTTGGTTTATGAGTTCAGTTACAAAAGATCTGCATCTCTCCGTAACATACCTGATTTGAGGATTATCTAAAGAACACTCAGCACCAAAAATATGGAACTCATAACCAAAGTTCATTGCTTCACAAGGCAAGACATAGTCCTGAAACTGTAGACTGGAAAGGTTTTCGTCAGAGCATTTTGACAAATGCTTTGGATTGACTGCTTTATGTATAACATTCCGATACATTGCAATAAGATCTTGTGTGATTTTGGTTAATCTGCATTCTGTGACTGGAAAATTTTATTAGTTTAACTATATCCTTCAAGGAAAGCATCAAGTAGGGTATTGGTTATTTGACAACGTTCATTGGAAGCACTCAATTCAAAGTGCAGTACAAGGCCATCCCATTGGTCAATAATTAAACTTACTGCTTCTAATCTTGCCAGCCAACAAGTAGCAGCCAACCCTGGTACCTTCTTTGGCACACTATTCTCTAGCACTTTATAGATAGCTTGATACTCTTTCGTTCTCTTGGGGCTATTCGAAAACCAAGAATGATTTTTTTCGAACCATAAAATCTAAGATTCTGGGGAGACATTCGGAAGACTTACTGGCAGCCAGATGGAGGGAATGACAAACACATCTAAACAAAGTTAATTCTGGATTATCATCTCTTACGAGTTTAGACAGGAAATGGGTGTGACCAACCATTGAACTGGACCCATCAGTTCATAGACCTATAATTCTCTTGACATCAAAGCCATCCCCTGCTAAGCATCTCTTAACAGATGGGTATAGAGTTTCAGCTTTTGTATTGTCTATTGGTACCAACCAATAAAATATATCCATCAGAGATCCCTTACTAGAACTAAAATATCGTATGCTCATAGCTAAACACGATACATTAGCTTCATTTGTGCTTTCATCACAGTTAAGCTGAAGAAATGTCCACCAATATCATCCCTCAGCATTTTAGCAAACGATGGGGCGATCACATACTTCTGCAAACGAGCACATTTTGTACGATGCAATTTCATTTCCTTGATGATAACCGGCTTCTGATCTAACTTAGGTAGAATTTACCCTAAGTGATCAATAGACAGTGTTGATGTATGCTCTGCAGTATAAACTGCCAAAAGAAGTTCAGCTACTTCTACAGGATCCGTTTCTACACGACGCCAAACATCTTAAACTGATGGCGGGCCTTTACTCCAAGTCCCAGTTCCAACTGCTCTCATGTTGGTCACATGTTTCTTTCCTAACGAATGTCCAAGAATTGATTTCATGTGAGCTTGAAAAGTATATCCACAAATCCTATACCATGGTTTAGTTGTGTCACCATGCACTACCTGCAGCCGACCTAAAAGGAACCAAAAGCTAGTGCTAATTCTGAATCCTGACCCAGGCCCCAAGGTCCGAATCCTGGCCCAGGCCCCAAGGTTTTTTATATATATATATATATATATATATATATATATATATATATATATATATATATATATATATATATATATATATATATATATATATATATACACACACATATTTATGTATATATATTTTATATGTATCTATAAGTATATATACATATATATATTGTCATGAAGTGATCAAGCACCTGGTTATTACAAAAAAAAATAATACCAAAAAGTTACCTCACTTCGACCAGATACTTGAAACCTCATAACAAAAATATTAAGACTGAATACTCTAAAGTTACAGTGATCCCATAAAACTTACTTATCACTTGAGAAAATGGGTGAGGTAACAACTAACAAGCTATAAACAGACTAGTGGAAAATGGCTATCACTTCAACAAGCACTATAACGGTTTCTCTGGTTCTATTACACCTAGATAAGTCTCAGGTGAACAAACAGATATATCACTTACCTTGTACACATTCATTAATTTCTCTAGTTACTGGTGGTCAAAATGAAACGCTGTGCTTTTAAAACTAAACAAACAAATTTATATCTAACTTATATGCAGAGTTCAGAATCTCAAAAAAGATTTACTGTTATCTGACAACAGTAAGATTTAAGTATTTCTTAATCAAGTTTAATTCACAAAACTTTAATTTATTAAGAAAGCAATTTGGTTAAGTAAGATTCAAACCATTAACTATCACTCAAGTTTTAAACATATACCTGGTTAATCAAACTCAACACAAATGTTCACCAAAATATTACTGACAGGAATCCATATAAATATTCTCTGAAACCTCAATAATAAGTATGCACTAACAAAATGCTAAGTAATCACCAGCACAAAACTTTGTAACACACTAATTATAAAATTAGAGTAATGTGAATGATTGACATCATCTGCTGTTCACTCAAACATCTGAACAAATAGAAGGAAGTGCTTTTGGACCAAAGCTGGCTCGTTAACAGCATGTTAGCTTCATCTCTTTCACTTACTCATTCTCTCTTTCTCAGAGTACAAAAACATAATAGGCATAGCCACAGCTAATAACCATGGAACAGATACAAATGATAAACATATAACAGGCAATTTGCCAACTGGCTGTCAACTCGTCACAATAAGACAAGAGGCCTCTGCCTTTCTCCAAACACTTGAGTAAATACAGGACGCGGGCTAAGCGACAATGGTTCCAAAAAAAAATATCTCTCCCTCACTCCACAACACGTTGACACTCAGTATACAATTTTCATATACTGCACCATCTATTAAACAAATGGAAAAAACACATAAAGACACTTTAAGATTACATGATACACAATTTATCTGTAGGAAAAGACATTTTAAAATCTTATCATCACAACAAATGACGAATCTGCAAGCAAAACACCAAAATTTTCACAGAGATACATATTACACTTGTAGAATGATTTTATATATTATAACACCTTATAATATTTCTCCCCCCAGAAGATTAGTTATCCTGGGTTCGAATCCACCGATTCAGAACGGGATGACTAATCTACAATTACATTGCTCTCTCCAAAAATGTTCTCTCTCTTTACACCACAAGATTATACAATCAATCAGGGAAATTATTATGGCTGAAAAACTAGCACAAAATAAGCGATAAACTCTAGTCACATTCACAAACCTTTGTAACTCTTTCACTACTTTAGAAACAACCTTGGCTTGACAAATATTATTAAGCAATTGACCAATAAGTCGTAAGGGGTAATTATCAGCCACACTGATGGAATTCAGTTTTCTATAATCAGTACACATCCTAAACGAGCCATCTGGTTTCTTCACTAACACACAAGGAGAACTGTAATGACTTGAACTGGGCTCTGCCAATCCGTGCTGCAACAAATATTCAACTTCCTTTTTCAAAACATCTCGATGAAAGGGTGTTACACAATAAGCTCTTTGCTTGAATGGCTTAGCATATTCTCTGATCTTTATCTCATGCTTTGTCAAGTCGGTACATTTAGGAATGTCTGTAAAAATCTCAGGGAAACTTTGGATCATATTAGTTAATTCTTTGCTTTGTTCAACACTTAGATGTTTTAGTTTGTTTTCTAAATTTTCTAATATTGAGGAATTGTTCATCTTGTTTTCAGCTTCCAACTCGTAACCATCATCATCCTCTGTAGATGAAGTTGTTTGGGTTGTAGACATAACCTCAGTTCTAGTCTCTGAGAAATAGGGCTTCAAAAGATTTACATGTATCTTCCTCTGTTGTTTCCTTCTCCCTGGTGTTTCACTTGAAATTTATTTGTAAGGGGAAACCTTTTCACTGGTAAAAACACTAGAACTTGCTGTCCAACACTAAAATTCTTTAGCTTTGTCTTAGCATCATACTTTCTTTTCATTTTCTTTTGGCTTTTCTTCAAATTTTCTAAAGAGAATTTTCTAATTTCTTTTAACCTTTTCCTCAAGTTCTTCACATATTCTCCTTGGACTTCCTCTTGATTTTCTTCTCAGTTCTCTGCAAGGATTTTCAATGGGCCTCTCTTGTCTCGGCCGAAAATCATTTCATTTGGCGAACATCCCATACTTTCTTGATAAGCATTTCTAACCTCAAATAACATTAGGGGTAAACCAACATCCCTTTCACTTCCCGACTCATTACAGTACTTGGTTAATATACTTTTCAAAGTCTGGTGGAACCTTTCTAAGGCTCCTTGAGTCTCTGGGTGATAAGCGGTAGATAACTGTTGTTTCACTCCTAGCAAATTCATCACATCCTGGAATAATCTTGAGGTAAAGTTCGTTCCTCTATCACTCTATACAATTTCTGGAATTCCAAACTTGGAGAAAAACTCCACCAGCTTCTCAGCAATTACCTTTGCACTTATACTTCTTACAGGAATCGCCTCAGGATATCTTGTTACGGGACACATTAACGTCAACAGATATCATGTCCTTTCTTCGTTTTCGGAAGCGGACCAACCACATCTATTATCACCTTGCTAAAGGGTTCTCCTCTAACTTCTATCGGTTGTAGGGGAGCTTTTTGAATAGTTTCATTTGGTTTTCCAGCTATCTGGCGTGTATGACATTCCCTGCAAAATTTGCTAACATCCTTGTGTAGTCCAGGCCAAAAAAAAATACTTCATAACCTTCTCAACAGTCTTCCTGATTCCCATATGTCCAGACTCGTGAGCTACTGCTACCACTTGCTTCCTCAATGGATATGGAATAAAAATTTGATGATATTCACCCCATTCAGCGTTTCCTGGTATATCTGCAGGTCGATGCTTCGTCATTAGCAATCCTTCCTTTAGATAATAACAGGTAGAAGTTTGTTGTATTTCTTCTTGTTCAACAACTCTGAAGAACAGATCAGCCAATGTTGTATCCCTCTTCTGCAGTTCACTAATTTCTCTCTAGTCACTTGACCAACTTCAAGGGCTGAACTCTCAATATCTGTTAACTCTGCTTCTGTAGTTTCACTACTGTCTTCAGGAACACTTTGACTACTCGGAGTCTCTACCAATAATTAGATTTGCCTCTTCTTCAAGAATCTCTTCAGTACTGACATTAGGGGAAACTTCACTTTCCTGGAACAGCTCTTCTAAGCTCAAAGATCCTTCTGGTGCAGGTAAATCTTCAGTTTCTTCACTTCTATGCTCAATTCTCTTCATGCTCCTGGTAGTTACACAACTTGGAAATAGGTGAGGGTTTTTTTTTTCTCAAATTCTATCGTAGGACTAATCCTTAATGGTTTGTCTGTCACTACAGGACAGGGAACGAAGGGAACACCACCAATTTCATTACCCAGCAAAACATGCACACCTTCAACAGCTAGTGAGTCCTTTACTGCAAAATCAGTATTCCTTGTCACTAATTCACATGACAAATGCAAGCGGCATATAGGAGTTATTTCCTCTCCTCCTATACCCTTTAAAATAACTGAATCTCCTTTGAGATTCTTCTCCAACTGCGGGCGAGCACCTCGAACTACCACACTATGATTACTTCCTGTATCACGTAATGTCTTCACTGGTACCTGTACACTCAAAAGAGGGAGTTGTCGGCATACCTTCATAGATATATGGCTTAAAAGCCTCCTCAGTGTTCAGCCACTCAACACTGGAAGTTGCATTTCCACTAGTTGCTAAGCACTCTGCTTGTGCCATTTCAGTTATTCCCACACTGTTTCTTGTAGTTGGCTTTACCTGGTTACATCTTGTCACCTGTCCAACTGGTTTAGTCTGCTGGTACACTTTGTAGCAATCTCGACTATAATGTCCTACTCTTCTACACTTGTGGCAAACAACATTAGTTTTCTGCACCTGTCTTGAGAATAGACTAGAAGGGGCAGGTTTAACATTCCACTGCTGTGTGGCATGTCCTGGCTTTGTACTGGTATAGTTATTAGAGGGGTTTCTCACAGCACTGTTCTTAAAACTCGACTGAGACCTATAACCTGTGAATTGTTGGTTCTGGTACCTGCCATTATAATTCTTTTTGCTGGATATTATGTTATAGTCCTCGCTCAGAGTAGCAGCTTTATCAAGTTTCTTCACCTCTCTCTCTCTCAAATAAGCTCTAAGACAGTGGTTCAGGAATTCCTCTTCCAGATATTGCTCTAAGACCACTAATTAGAATTTCACAAGTTGAGGAACTAATGTCCAGAAGTTTATGAAAAAATAGACTTAAGTTTCCTATAGTTACTCTGGTTAGACTCCAGCCATTTTGTTTAAAACTCGAAATCTTTCTCTTTTTTTTTACTTTATAGGCATGATCCAAGAAAGTCATCTTGTCATCCAGCTCTTAGAGGGGCGTGGTAATAAAAAGGTTGAGAACCACTTCAAAGATCTGAGATTTAGCAGCTCCAGCCATCGTTTAAAACATTCTTTATAGGTAACCCAAGAAAGTCATCTGTCAACTTCTTCAAAGATCTGAATCTTTCATTGTAATATTAGGGGTCATCTGGTAAATTGTGCACATTGTGTTTGAGTACCTTGTACTCTTTACACTGATCAGCTGATAAGGCTAAATAGGCATTTCTTCCTTTACCAATAAGAACACTCTGTAACAAAACTGACCATTTATCCTCTGGCCAGCCCATACCTGAAGCCACTTTTTCAAAGTGATCAAAAAACTCATCTGGAGCTGCTTCTGTAAATTTTGGAATTAGCTTCTGTACTCTTACTACATCAAACACAGGGTCTGCATATCCTTGGATATAGTTATATGGGTTTACAGGTAGTATGGATCGAGCTCTGATTACCTCCAACTCCCTTTCATGTTTTGTGTTTTCTCTTTCTTCTTCCGGCCTCCTTACTCTTTCTCTTTCTTCTTTTGCCTTTTCTCTTTCTTCTTCTTCTTGCCTCCTTGCTTTATCTCTCTTTTTCTTTATCAGCCTGTATCTGCAGCCTGAGTAAGTTTTCTTCTGATTCTAGCACCTTCAGTCTACTCCAGAATTCTTCCAAGTCTAAACTTCTAAGTCCTGCCTGTACATCACCGTTCTCATTCTCTTGCCGTAGCTTATTTGTAAATTCTACCTCAGCTGCATTCAACAATTCATATGCCTCCCTTAACTCTCCAACTACTTTACCAGAGCTTATTAATGCCTGGATTGCGACACACTTGACTTGTGCCTCAATCATATCAAAAGTAACATTACCCCTACATGTCACTGCTAAGAGAGTCCACTGTGCCTTAGTCAGGTGAGACTTAGATAACTTTCTGATGGTTGGAGAGGCCAAAAATTCCTGGAACTTCAAACAGAGCCATTTTCTCTAGTTTACTCAACAAAAAGGGTTTACAATATACTTCAAAACAATTATATGGTTACTCTCCTACCAAAATATATTCCTAACACCACCAGTATAAACCATAAACCAGAGTGATATTCTGTTTAGTTCTTCCCGGACGATGGGCACCAAAAAATTTGTTTAAAATTCTCCCAGATCTGACCATCAAATATTTTATCATGGTTCGATCCTGGGTTCAATCCCATTCAGTCTGTCTAATCCCTGTTCTTTAATTTTCCCGGGTTTGGGCACCAAATCATTTGTCACGAATATTATATGGTGTTATAATAATATATATATATATATATATATATATATATATATATATATATATATATATATATATGTATATATATATATATATATATATATATATATATATATATATATATATATATATATATATATATATATATATATACATATATATATATATATATATATATATATATATATATATATATATATATATATATATATATATATATATATATATATATATATATATATATATATATATATATATATATATTATGCCATATAATATTCGTGACAAATGATTTGGTGCCCAAACCCGGGAAATTAAAGAACGGGATTAGACAGACTGAATGGGATTGAACCCAGGATCGAACCATGATAAAATATTTGATGGTCAGATCTGGGAGAATTTTAAACAAATTTTTTGGTGCCCATCGTCCGGGAAGAACTAAACAGAATATCACTCTGGTTTATGGTTTATACTGGTGGTGTTAGGGAATATATATATATATATATATATATATATATATTTGTGTGTGTGTGAAAGATCACACCGTGTAGCCCTATACACTAAAAATAAAAATCTAATTGAGATAGGAGTGCCCGGTGAACTAATTAAGGTTTAAGGAAAAAGATTTACTTTTGCTTTTCATAAGCCCATAAATACTGAATTGGTCTAGGCCCCTAAGGTCAGCTATTTCACCGAGGCTACAAAATTTCGTAATAAAAACTGACTTACCTTTAAACCTTTTGTCAATTTCCCATATTGGTTGGTACCTCTGACTGTAGGCCTTTTTATTACTCATCACAAAATACTGTAGTAATACAATTGCCCTTACAAAATAGTAAGACAATGATGTCTCGGACTCTGTAACTTAGAAGCGTCCTTAACCTTGGAAGAGACAATGTGGCTAGTTAGCTAGGCTGCTGAGCTGCTCGACTGAGAGTCTGAGACTTGTCTCGTATGGCAAAGTTGGGCAAAAGTCCGAACTTGCCTTGTATGGGAAACACATCTGTAAACACTTATCTGAAAGCTCGGTGAAAAAGTATTTTTATCTTATTTTTTTGGAAGGGTGAATTTTAACTATATACGCTTATTTTCTAAAGAATTAACAGTAAAAACACCACAATCTTGGGGATTTCCACAAAAATTTCCATGTAAATGAGATATTCCCATAAAAATCTCCCACAAATTAAGATGAAGCTTTGTCCTCCCACAAAACCTCCCATAAGAATGATAAATTTCCACAGATTGAAGAAAAACTTCTACCTCCCACGACGCCTCCCACGTGAGGTCTTTTCTCCGACAAATTTGTGGAAAATTTCCATGAAACGGCAACACTGCCTCGGTTTGATCAGACCAGGCAGTAACGTGAGTTAGCAGTAATTTTTTTTTTTTTTTTTTTTTGGAATCTCCTCCCACTCATTTCCTATCATACGACGAGATCGATTGTGAGTGGCCGCCTTAGGGATGTCAAGTTTGGGCAGCTTTC